>NC_056725.1:862272788-862275288 GCF_019279795.1 Protopterus annectens
TTCGGTCTTTCCCATTAGGGGTCGCCACAGCGCATCATCTCTTTCCATTTCTTCCTTGCTCTGTTACACCAACTGCCTGCATGTCCTCTCTCTCCACGTCCATAAACCTTATCTTAGGACCTCCTCTTTTCCTCTTACCTGGCAGCTCCATCCTTATCGTCTTTTTGCCAATATACCCATCATCCCTCCTCAGCACATGTCCAAACCAACGCAATCTCATCTCTCTTACTTTGTCTTCAAACTGTCCAACATGAGCTGACCCTCTAATATACTGATTCCTAATCCTATCCATCCTAGTCACACTGAGTGCAAATCTTATCATCTTTAACTCTGCCACATCCAGCTCTGACTCCTGCCTTTTTGTCAAGGCCACTGTCTCCAACCCATATAGCATAGTTGGTCTCACTACCCTCTTGCAGACCTTTCCTTTCACTCTTACTGGTACCTGTCTGTCACAAATCACTCCTGACACTCTTCTCCACCTATTCCACCCTGCCTGTACTCTCTTCTTCACCTCTCTTCCACATTCACCATTACTCTGAACTGTTGATCCCAAGTACTTAAACTCGTCCACCTTTACCAACTCTACTCCCTGCATCCTCATCATTCCTCTACCCTCCCTCTCATTTACACACATATATTCTGTCTTAGCCCTGCTGACCTTCATTTCTCTGCTCTCTAGAGCATATCTCCACCTCTTCAGAGTCTCCTCAACCTGATTGCTACTCTCACTACAGATCACAATGTCATCTGCAAACATCATAGTCCACGGGGCCTCCTGTCTGATCTCATCTGTCAACTTGTCCATCACCACTGCAAATAAGAAAAGACTCTGAGCTGATCCTTGATGTAATCCCACCTCCACCTTAAACGGATCTGTCACTCCCACTGCAGTCCTCACCACTGTCACAATACCCTTGTACATATCCTGTACCACTCTTACATACTTCTCTGCCACTCCTGACTTCCTCATACAATACCACATCTCTTCTCTAGGCACCCTGTCATATGCTTTCTCCAAGTCTACAAAGACACTGCAACTCCTTCTGACCTTCTCTGTATTTCTCCAATAACACTCTCAGAGCAAACATTGCATCTGTAGTGCTCTTTCCTGGCATGAAACCATACTGCTGATCACTAATCATCACCTCCCTTCTTAACCTAGCTTCTACTACTCTTTCCCATAACTTCAAGCTGTGACTGATCAATTGTATCCCTCTGTAGTTACTGCAGCTCTGCACATCACCCTTATTCTTAAAGATAGGTACCAAAACACTTTTTCTCCACTCCTCAGGCATCCTCTGACTTTCCAAAATTTCATTAAACAATCTAGTTAAAAATTCCACTGCCATTTCTCCTACGCACCTCCATGCTTCCATTGGGATGTCATTTGGACCAACAGCCTTTCCATTCTTCATCCTCTTCATAGCTGTCCTTACTTCCTCCTTGCTAATCTGTTTCACTTCCTGATTCACTATCCCCACATCATCCAACATTCTCTCTCTCATTCTCTTCATTCATCAGCCTCTCAAAATACTCTTTCCATCTACCCAACACACTCTCCTCTCTTGTGAGTACCTTTCCCTCACTATCCTTTATCACCCTTACTTGCTGCACATCTTTCCTAGCTCTGTCCCTCTGTCTAGCTAGTCGGTACAGGTCTTTTTCTCCCTCTTTAGTGTCCAATCTCTCATACAACTCCCCATATGCCTTATCCTTAGCTTTTGCCACCTCTCTCTTTGTCATGCACCTCATCTCCTTATACTCATGTCTACTTTCTTCATCTCTTTGACAATCCCACTTCTTCAGCAGCCTCTTCCACTGTATACTCTCCTGTACTTCCTCATTCCGCCACCAGGTCTCCTTGTCCTCCTTCCTCTGTCCAGATGTCACACCAAGCACCTTTCTAGCAGTCTCCCTTAACAGTTCTGCTGTAGTTACCCAGCTATTCGGTAACTCTCCACTGCCTCCCAGTGCCTGTCTTAACTCTTCCCTAAACTACACTTCACAATCACCCTTTTTTAACTTCCACCATTTAATCCTTGGCACTGCTTTCACACTCCTCTTCCTCTTCTTGATCACCAACGTCATCCTACAGACCACTATTCTATGCTGCTTAACTACACTTTCCCCTGCCACCACTTTACAGTCTCCAATCTCCTTCAGACTGGCCTTCCTACATAGGATATAATCCACCTGTGTGCATCTTCCTTCACTCTTGTACGTTACCCTATGCTCCTCCCTCTTCTTAAAATACCTATTCAGCACAGCCATGTCCATCCTTTTCACAAAATCTACAATCATCTGACCTTCTGCATTCTTCTCCTTAACACCATACCTACCCATCACTTCCTCATCCCCTCTGTTCACTTCACCAACATGCCCATTAAAGTCCGCTCCAATCACTAGTCTCTCACCCTTGGGTACACTCACCACAACTTCATCCAACTCACTCCAAAATTTCTCTTTCTCATCCATCGCACACCCAACTTGTGGAGCA
>NC_056725.1:862280288-862342788 GCF_019279795.1 Protopterus annectens
AACAAGATAAAGAAAAAAAATGATCTAATTAACATACAAAAAATATTTACATAGATGTTTACTAAACATAGCAAAGTAAATGAAGGAAAAGGCTGACTTCATTCCAAAACACTTTCTGTTTAGCTAAGAGGAGTTGCTCTTTAGATTTAAGGAAGTTCTCTTCATGCCTTTTTGTGGCTTCTTTGAACAGGTTATATTGTACAGTTAACCTTATTACAAAGAGCCTGATTTTGGTCGTGCTTACCTTTGCACCAGGCCCTATCCATGAGAGTAAATAAACCTTTAATTTCTTTTGTAAAGTACAATTTTTTGTTGTTGTTGGCTTTGCTTCTGTTAATAATACAGGAAAATTTTTTGATTACATTTGTAGAAGGGTGCTGGTGAGGGATCTGGCAGTCAAATCTGGGTCTTAAGGGAAGATTAAGGAACAGTCATAGATGGCTAGGTAAGCTTTGAGATTGAAGGCTACAATGGTAAGGATTTGGGCATTTTGGCTAGAACTGTAACATCTGCACATGAAATTCCCTGTTCTCAGGTTGACTTTTAATTAGAAAAATGGACTATGGTGATGGTACTGCAGGCCATAAGTTCTTTTTCAGAGTCCACCAATACCAATGGCAAGACTCTTGCTGTACAGGATATAGTTTATAGTTAGATTACATGACTCCATAGACAGAATCAGCATTATCTTGTTAAATCTTATATTTAATTGAAGCTTATTTTATAAATCTGTGGGACTACATATAAGCTTGTCAGTATAATCCATTATACTCTTTTAACAGTACTTCCTGATTATTTGTCAATGCTGTTTATATACAAGTTGTTTAAATTTCCTTGTACTATGACTAGTACAAAATATAAAAAAGGTTATTTAAGAATTCTGTTTTTTTAATTACTGACAGCAGGGCTAAGAAATCAGTATGTCACTTGTTTGGCAGTGATGATACAGGAGGGGATTGGATTACTAACTTTAGATAATGATTATTCATCTATTATACAACAAGGACAAGATTTTCCCTTAAATATTTATCAAATTTGATCTTCACAAAGTGGTCATTCCATATAAGAAGTGAAAAAGTTTCAGTGACACCCTGGTTATGAATTTTATAGGTGACAGTGATCTTCCAAAGAAAGACGTTAGGCTGTTGCTTTGTAAAGAGGGAATGATAATTAGACAAAATGGTGTGGAAGAAAATTAGTAGATGGGATAAGAGGATGACTTTGTTTTTCAGATGGGAAGCCTTTATGTGCAAAGATGTGTAGAAGACAAATGTGCACGGTATAAAATGTTGATGGATGTGGTAAAATACACCATAACATTTGCACAGCAGGCAGGGGACACACAAGTGTGCTGAAAACATACAGAAGTGCATTCAGTCACTAAGCAGCCATGGGGAGGCTCCCTAATGAAATGTTGAGACTTGAAAAGCTGAGTCTGAACATGCTTAAAAAAGACTGAAAAATCCAATAGAAAAGCAAATACTGAACATCACTCTTCTCCTTTACACTTATTTGCAGAAGGCAACCCCCAACACCTCCTAAACTTATATATACCAACTCAGACACTGCCATACCTCAAAGAAATGGGAACATTCTGAAAAATAGCAATCGCAGGCTTAGTATATGCAAGTCCGGATTTTTGTCAAATCAACCTCCATGTTATGGGACTCACTATTCCATTTTTCAAATGGTTACCATTGGGGGGTTCCTTCTAATCCTTATTGGCTCCAGCCCACTGAATGTAGCACCCAAGGGGTGACATGAAATGGACCATGTGACTGACATCCACACATCTGTGTGCTACACAGTCGTAGATATACTCCCTTATAAACAGCAACCTGGAGTGATCCCTAGTCCCTAAAGGTCATTCTACCATGCAATGTGTACCTGAAAGCATACTCCCTATCCCTCCTCCTGAGAACAGGTGAGCAGGCTTCAACCTCCTTTTCCTTAGTAGTCTAACTCAGTTTGGCTGGGTCACAGTGAGGGCTTTATCCCTCTGTGTCAATGGAGTTTACATGTGGTAAAAAAAAAAACATATTGAGGAGGAATGCCATGAAATCTTAAACAAAATGTTTCTTCTGCTGCTGCTGCTAAACTAGGAGATGGAATTATCCTTTTTGATTTATATGAAGTATCCAAATGAAGTGAAGTTAGTGAGATAAGCCAGCCTGAGCTGAAACCTACTCACACCCCTTGTTAAAAGTACTTTGCTGTTTGAACCCTAACGGACAAAGCAACAATAATTTCGTTTTCCAGTCTACTTTGGTAGTAGGACAAGCCAAGCAAGATTTTTCCCAAAGCAAGAAGGGGGTATTCATGGGCTGCAACCATTTAGACTCTTCTGTCAACATCACTTGAATCAGTAAGATTCAGGCTTACTTACTTCTCCCCTCGAGCTTAAGACTTGGGTTATAGAATTTCCAATACAGTTTCTGATATAACCAGCCTTGGTACCTTCATGATACTGATACAGCTACCTTTTTAACATCTTGGTCAGACACAGATCTAGTAAACTTCTCTTCCTTTACACTGTGAATTACTTGAAAGATGTGCCAACCCTGGGAGACAGCAAGAGCTGTATAGGAGGTTACAGAGACCATATGCAAAGAAAGTACAACTGTGCAAGTTGCACTTACCCATAGCAATAGATGCTAGATGTCCTCAATGCTGCAGTTGCCTTGTTAATGCTGTTTATATATGGTTGTGCCCTGTCCAAAACACAACAGCTGGCCAGCTTCCAAAAGACCTGGCTCCCTCTCAAACTTCCAGTCTGACTGCTTAAGGGTCAGCACTGAAGAGGGTAAATCAGCAGTCGTGGAAAATCTTCAGGACTTTCTTTCCTTAAAGTTTAGTAGCAGTGCACTCATCCTAACTAAACAAGCAAGAAATAACCACAAAACTATTTCCCAGCAATAACTATAATGATGCGATGTTTGCTCTAAGAGTGTTGATGGAGAAGTACAGAGAAGGTAAGGAGTAGTTGCATTATGTTTTTGCAGACTTAGAGAAAGCATATGACAGGGTGCCTAGAGAGGAGTTGTGGTATTGTATGAGGAAGTCAGAGAAGTATGTAAGAGTGGTACAGGATATGTACGAGAGTAGTGTGACAGCGGCGAGGTCTGCGGTGGGAGTGACGGATGCATTTAAGGTGGGGGTGGGATTACATCAAGGATTAGCTCTGAGCCCTTTCTTATTTGCAATGGTGATGGACAGGTTGACAGACGAGATCAGACAGGATGCCCCGTGGACTACGATGTTTGCAGATGACATTGTGATCTGTAGTGAGAGTAGGGAACAAGTGGAGGAGACCCTGGAGAGATGGCGATATGCTCTAGAGAGAAGAGGAATGAAGGTCAGCAGGACTAAGACAGAATATATGTGTGTGAATGAAAGGGAGGACAGAGGAATGGTGAAGATGCAAGAAGTAGAGGTGGTGAAGGTGGATGAGTTTAAATACTTGGGATCAATAGTTCAGAGTAATGGTGAGTGTGGAAGAGAGTTGAAGAAGAGAGTACAGGCAGGATGGAGTGGGTGGAGAAGAGTGTCAGGACTGATTTGTGACAGACTAGTAAGAGTGAAAGGGAAGGTCTACAAGAAGGTAGTGAGACTAGCTATGTTATATGGGTTGGAGACAGTGGCATTGACAAAAAGGCAGGAGTTAGAGCTGGATGTGGCAAAGTTAAAGATGTTAAGATTTGCACTGGGTGTGATGAGGGTGAACAGGATTAGGAATAAGTATATTAGAGGGTCAGCCCAGGTTGGAAGGTTTGGAGACAAAGCCAGAGAGGCAAGATCACATTGGTTTGGACATGTGCTGAGGAGGGATGCTGAGTATACTGGGAAAAAGATGCTAAGGATGAAGCTACCAGGTAAAAGGAAAAGAGGAAGGCCTAACATAAGGTTTATGGATGTGGTGAGAGAGGACATGCAGGCGGTTGGCGTGACAGAGCAAGATGCAGAGAACAGGAAGAAATGGAAGCAGATGATCCGCTGTGGCAATCCCTAATGGGAACAGCTGAAATAAGATGATGAACTATATACAATGCTAGGGGAATGGATGGTAGGTGGGTGAGGCTAATGCATCAGTGAGAAATTCAAACATCTATTGTTATAAGCAAGTGCAACTTACACAAATGTACTATGTTCACCATTCCTACTACAACAGTAGAGTTTAGGGTAAACAGGTTGATAACCAAAGCCTATCCAACTTGCAGGGAGAAAGGTTATGGATTCAAGAGGCCAGACAGAATGGTCCTAACAAACTCAGTCTTGGATCTAGAGAAAGAATCCAGTATATAATGCCTTGTAAAGATATGTACAGAGGACCAAGTAACTTCCTCTAGAATGCTTCTGGAGTCCACTTTTTTTTCAATATGCCATCGAAGAAGTCAAGTGCACCACGATACTGCCTCGAACTGGTTTCCCATGTTGGGTCTAGCAAAAGGCAACAGCAGAGGACAATCATCTGGAAATAGACTGTTTTGACACAGGTTGTCCTTTTTTAGTGACAACATAAGAAATAAACAGCTGATCAGCTTTTCTCAAGGGCAAGGTTCTGTCAAAACAGTAGGTGAACTGTCTATGCATGTCCATTGTATGTAGAATCCTTTCTCCCTGGTTCTGAGGGTCAGGATAAAACAATGAACGGCTGATGGCCTGATTCAAAGTAAACTTAGAACTAACCTTGGGCTGAATGAGGGACTTGTTCTTAATGATACCCTAATCCCTATGGAAGATCAGACAGGATTCACTTACCATGAGAGCTTGCAATACAGACACTATTCTTGCAGATGTAAGAACAATGAGAACAGTTTTCCTGCAATGAATCTAAAATCTGCTTGATATACACTTTCAAATGGAGATGTGATTAAGTTTTCCAGCAAAACGTTAAGACACCTAGTAAGGCAAAACACACCAGACACTGCTAAATGCAGCTTGATCAAATAAGGAAACAGGCAAATGTATAATCAAGTGTAGCAACCAAGGAGAAGGCTGTATACGCATACAATCAAGTACAAACTTTAATATTTATGAAGTCACTAGTAAAAGATAATAAAACATATGTAAAAATTGCTGGAGCTCTAAGATAAGCACTTTTGGCGTAGTGCCTTCTTCACTTGTTATTAAAGTTTGTACTTGATTTTATCTGCATAGAGCCTTCTCTGTGGTTGCTATGCTTAAAGTTAAAATACCAGGAAAGAGCAGCTAGTTTGCACTGTGGTTTGAGGTGTAACACTGTAGTATGAACCACAAAAACGGCTCAGTAATGTACAGTTGTTCGAAAATCCAAACAGTAATTTATTAAACACAAAATTCAGTCCTCTGCTAAGTGCTTGCTCTGATGAAGTTCCAAATTTTGAGGATGAAAGCGCTTAGCAGGGGAGGGAATTTTGTGCTTAATACATTACTGTTTGGATTTTTGAACAACTGTACTTGTGATCTATTCTTGGTCATTGCTTCCTGCTTCTACTGGGTGTCAGTACTCACTACTGTATTTTTTGTGGTTCTTTGTTTTATTTTACATAGTACGGCCATGAGAAATCAGCCAAAACTTATAGAAAAAATGCAATCATACCAGCAGGAAGAGTTGCTTTTGACAAAACCGATGTAGACAGGAAAATGATTAAAAATTGGTAAAAGCAGAGCTGTCGCTCGTCCTATGTTATGATTCAAGACAAACAAATGGGGTAGTTCGTTTATATGCTTTATTATATAGAAACACATCAGGATGCATAGCAGCAACATAAAATATAAACAAACTGATTAATTGACAGACCATTACATACATGCATGCTTACATCTCAACAGCTCTCTACACAAAACGGCAGTGTAGCTTGCATGTGCTCAATATTTATACAAATACGCAAGCCCATGGAAAGCTTCTTAAAGGTATACATACATACTGCTCTACAAGAGCATTTGCTGAAAATTATTATTCATTGTACACAACAATCAGAAGAAAATCAAATCTGCCCTAGCAATCAGAAAACACTAACAGGCAGGTGTGAGATTCAAGCGATTGTATCCAGCAGCCATCAGACTGTTTTTATCTTGTAGCAATAAAGACATTTTTTGATGCATAACAGGCTAAGGAGGAAATAAAAAGTGTTATACAACAAAAAATGAGCAAGCAAGCAAGCATAACAGGGCTCATATTCTTCTGACAATAGCAAAACCCAATGAGGGAGATAGAGTGAGAGAGAGAGAGAGAGAGAGAGAGACAGACAGAGAGAGAGAGAGATTGCCAGTGAAACCTTTTCCATTACTCCAAAGGAAATGCTTGAGAGAGAGAGAGGGAGAAAAACAGCACAGAAGTTGACTAGAATAACTGAGAATACCTTGGACTTGAACTACAAATTCTGTGTTCGGAAATGCAGGTGATTGGTTAGAAAATCCACAGGTGGACTATAACGCATTAATCCCATTTGATATAAAAACTAACATTTTAAATATGGCTTTGCAAAAAAGTGGCTGAAAAAGACTACAATTTTATTGGGTGTGTGTTGATGAACTGTAAAGCATATACCCCACTTTGTCATTAATATTTAGAATAATAAAGAAGGGAATGAAGAAGTCACCAAGTATAACAGATTTTCTTCTTGTTAATGTTTGTATAAAAAATGTCATGATGTACATTGCATGTTATATTGAAAGCAGGCTTGTAGAGTATGCAGTCTTGGGTACTATAAATGTGAAGCAGATGTTAACAGTGACTGCTACATATATTAAAGATATTAAAGCAAAAAAAGTAATTTCTCTTAACTGTAACACTGGGATACATATTGTAGAAAGATAAAGACTGAACAGAAGCAAGTTAAAGTTATTATAAAGTTGTGATTTTGGGCTGTTTGGGTGGGGTATAAATGTGCAATGATTATATTAAATGTAGAATTAAGATAATTTCCCTGTTTTTTACAAGGTTTTGTGTCTAGATTAAGCTCCTTGGTTTAAGTTATAAACAAGTTTTTAAGCAAATATGCTTGAAAATCACGACAAAATTATAAAAGGCATGGCAATGGTAAGTTTCTTGAAAACATAGCCAATAACTTTGTAAATACATTTGCAACTGCAGTCAGTAGGAGATAAGAAGTCTGCAGATGTAGGCAGTTGGCCATAAGTACAGATGTGTACACTTACCATAAATGTAGATGTTCGAGTGTCTTCACTGTTGCAGTCATCACATTTGGGTTATCTGCCTGCAGGTAGCCCTCAGCCGACCTAAATACCAGAGTTTTCGGATTTCTGCATCGGATGCTGTCTCTTCTTCCATGACGTCAGGTTGTCAGGGGTATAAAAACATGCAGCCAACACCATTACATCAATTTTTCTTGTCCCAGATGTCAGGTGCCCCCACAATGGGAAGCAATTATATATTATGACACACCCCCATCAAAAAGCAAATACACCAGAAAAAATAAATATACCAAACAAAAAGGAAAGGTAGAGCCAAGAGAAGTCAGGGGACTGGAGGGAGAGTAACCAGGACTGCAACAGTGAATACACTTGAACATCTAGATTTATAGTGTACTATGTTCTTCATGTTTTACTGTTGCATTCATCACATTTGGGTAGATTCCCAAAGCTAAGGAAGGGAGGAGGAAGTTAAAGTGCATTAGGGCCAGCTATTAAGCCCTGCAAGACTGCAGTGGCAAAACCAGCTCTGGATTTAGAAAAATTAGGCATGTGATAATGCTTGGTGAAGGTATGTACAGAGCTCCACATAGCAGCTTCTAGGATGTCCCTGGTAGGAACTCCTCTGAGAAAGGTCGCAGAGGTAGATGCAGCACTGGTGGAATGTGATCTTATCCCCTGTGGGGTAGGTTTTCCATGGTGCTTGTAGCAGAAATTAATGCAATGGGCTATCCATTTGGAAATGGTTTGCTTTGAAATGGCCTTTGCCTCTGCCCATGCAGCAAAGCCAACTAGCAGCTGTTCAGATTTTCTGTGGCTTAGTCCTGTCCAAATAAAATCTGAGTTGTCTGTGCACGTCCAGAGAGTGCATTATTCATTCCCCTTTGTTTTGTGGATTAAGGAAAAAAAGTAGGCAAATGAATGGAGTGATTTAGGGCCAAACATGACACCACCTTGGGTATAAAAGGATTGGTCCTGAGGGAAACCCTGTCCGCATGGAAGATAATGAAGGCCTAGAGGGCCTGTAATTCAGACATTCTTCTTGTTGAAGTGATGGCTAAAAGGAAGGTTGTTTTCCAAGAAAGGAATTTCAACTCTGCTGTTGCAGCTGGCTTTCCAATCCAAAGTTAAGGTCCCAGGCTTGAGAGGGGGGTCTTACATTTTTGGCCCCTCTAAGGAATTGTTTTAGCAGGGGGTGAGAGAAGAGGGATGGCTCAGTATTATAATGTGCTGAAATGGCAGAGGCATGAATTTTAATTGACGAGAAGGATAGGCCCTTGTGGCGCATTTCTGTTAAGTACTGAAGAACATGAGTTAAGCTGGGCACCGTTGTGCCCATCCCCTGAGTCTGGCTCCGGGAACAGTATCTTTTCGACTTTTCAGCATAGGATTTTCTAGTACTAGGCCTCCTTGCCTCTAGAATGACATCCAGCACCTGCTTACTGAGGGATGCTAGAGGAGAGCTCAAGGAATTAGCCAGGCTGCAAGTTTCAGGGTTTGAAGCTGAGGGTGCAGAATCTGGCCCGCCTGCTGGGACAGCAGGAAAGGGGTCTGAGACAGGTGCCATGGTTGCAGCAGTGTCATACTGAAAGAGGGGGTACCAGTGCTGGCATGGCCAGTCTGGTGCAATCAGCATTGTCCTTGGCTTGTCCTGTTTGATCTTTAGTAGAACCTTCGAGAGTAGAGGCAGAGGCATAAAGGCATTAACTGAGAGGCTTTCCCAGGTAAAGGACAGGGCATCCACTTTCCAAGCTTGACTGTGGGGAGTTCTTGTGCAGAATTTGTCCAATGGGTAGTTCTGAGGGGAGGCAAACAGGTCTACCTCTGGAGTTCCCCATTTGTTCCTCAAGAGGTTGAATATTTTTGGTTCTAGTTTCCATTCGTGTGGGTCCATAAGATTTCTGCTTAAGTCGTCTGCCAGTGAATTTAGTTTGCCTGGCAGGAACTGAGCTTGTAGGTGTACTTGGTAGCTCAAGGCTGTGTTCCACAGAGCCATGACTAGTCTGCAAAAAGTGTATGAGTGGGTTCCCCCCTGCTTGTTTATGTACCACATAACTGTGATGTTGTCTGTCTTTACCAATAGTTGTCCCAGAAGAAATACAGTCTTTGAAGGCTGTCAGAGCATTCTGTACAGCTAACATTTCTTTTTGACTGATATGCAGGTGTATCTGTCTCGGGTTCCAGTTGCCCTGAATGCACTGCCCTGCCATGTGAGCCCCCCACCATGCATAGTCTGATGCGTCTGTTGTTAGGATTTTGGGTGGCAGGGGGTAGAGTGAAAGGGAGCCCCTTGTTGTGGTAGCAGACCTCTGCCCACCAAAGGAACTCTCTCTTCATACAAGGAATGATAGAAATCATTGATTCCAGGTCCTGAGAATGTTGACACCATAGGCTTCTTAAGATACCGTTGGAGTTTCCTCATTTGCAGTCTTGCATATGGAATTAGTAGAATGCAAGAGGCCATGAACCCCAGGGCTTGCAGTATTTTCCTTGCAGATAGCTGGGGTTTTGTGGCCAGTAGTTTGAAGTAGGTTGTCAAATAAACTTGTTTCTCTGGAGTGAGGAATGCCATCTGGGAAGTTGTGTTCAAGCTTGCTCCCAGGAATACAATCTATTGACAGGGTACACTAGGTGAGATTTCCTTTTGTTTATGGTGTACCCCAGTGAGGTTAGAAGTTTCTTTACGAATGCCAGGTGTTGTAATAGCAAGTCCTGGCTTTCTGCCTGAATCAGACAATCGTCCAAGTATGGGTAAATTTGAATATTTTTCTGCCTGCAAAAATGCAATGGCTGGAGCTGGACACTTTGTGAATATCCTGGGCGCAGTCGATAAGCCAAAGGGAAGTGCAGAGAACTGACAGTCCATGGAGCCTGCCCTGAAGCGTAGGTATTTCCTGCAAGATTCCCTTATTGGGAAGTGCAAGTAAGCTTCCTTTACGTCTAAGGTTGCCAGCCAGGCATCCTTGGCAAGCACAGGAAGAAGCTGTTGAAGAGTTAGCATTTTGAATTTTGGAACTACCAGAAAGGTGTTGAGAATAGAGAGGTCCAGGATAGGACGCCAGGAGTAGTCTTTTCTGGGTACCAGAAAAAGTCTTGAATAAAACCTTGTCCCCTTGTTCTGCTGGGACAGGTTGAATAGCCCTGCTGTAGTAACACATTTGGATAGAAAATCCAAGCATGGCAAGGTGAGAATATTCAAGAGACTCAGTGGCCTTCAAATATTTATGAATCTAAGAAATGAGTATGTGAATTTGACAAATAAAGGATTTCAGGGTGGACCTTCAGTACAACATCAGGGACAAAAAGGAGAGTAGTAATTGTTAAAGGAGTTCCAATACTGATATAAGAGAAAGAAAAAAAAACAATAATGGCAGATTTGTGGTTTTGAGGGCTACTGGCATAGGAGGACGATTATACTGGCATGCGTTTATACTCTACCAAAACTATTATGGAGCTAAATAAATATGGTAGAGAAATAATCAGTTTTCAGCAGGGAATTTTATTTATTGGTAGGTATTTGAATTTGATTTGCAATAGTGAGGATGTATCTGAAAAACCTAGAGAAGAAAATATAACAAAAAGGGTAGACTTCTGAAGAAATATAGGAGAATATTTGGTATGGAAGATGAGAAATCAGCAGTAGGAACTCAGATTATTCTCAAGGCATAACAACAGGGCAAAAGTGGATAGAAACTATATCTGTCAAGAGCATGTGCAAGTTTGGAATCACATTTATTAACTATTTCAGACCATACACCAATAAAAACTATGACAAAGATGCAAAGAAATGAAGTAAAAATGATACACTGCCCTTTTCCTACTTACCTGCTAAAAACAGGAATTTAAGGACTGGGTAGTGTAAATGATTTGAGAGTTAAAGGAATATATACACTTCTTCAGAAGGGATAGCTAGTGAGTGGGATACTTTGAGTTTAAAAATATGGTAAAAATAAGAGAAAGAGATAAGGGAAAGAAGTAATAGGAATTAAGAAGGGCTAACAAAGATTGAAATATTGCAGAATAAGGGAAGCTCCCAGAACAAAAAAAGAGCAAGTGCAGAGTGCTAAAGTTTTTGGATTATATGCATGAGTTTAGAAAGGTTGCTGTTAAGCAATTAGAAGTTATGTACTTACCATAACGTTCCATCTGAGTAGGTGGATTCATTTGTCTGCAACCTGTGGGTATGGATCCGATATCGGATCCAAACCGGCATGGTTTATCCATCTATGGATCCGAGCTCCTAGCTCCTCCCCTCACCCATAATGCCCTGCTCTCCCTACACGACCTCAGATCGAGTTTGCCCTGCACCAACTACCCTAACTAAAGGATAACACACCCTATGCAGGAAACTGACAAGGCCAGGGGATAGAGGGGATGGTTGCAGACAAATGAATCCACCTACTCAGATGGAACGTTATGGTAAGTACATAACTTCTAAATCTGAAATAGGAGAATTCATTTGTCAGCAACCTGTGGGACAGAGTCCCCAGCTACCTGAATCTTGGGTGGCCATCATGGAAGGATATTCCGAGCACCTGGAGCCAAAGGATGCTGCTCTACCTCTAGAAGTGACGTCCAGCTTGTAATGAGTAATAAAGGTATGAGATGAAGCCCAAGTGGCTGCTGAACAAATGTCATCCAGAGGAACCCTAGACTTAAAGGCCGCTGAAGTAGAGACAGACCGGTCGAATGAGCATGGACTCCTCCAAAAAGTGCGGGCCTCCCAGAGGCTTGGTACGTCAACAGAATACACTGAGAAATCCAGTGTGACAAAGAAACTTTGGAAATTGGTTTACCCAGATTGAATTTGGCAAAAGAAATGAACAACTGGTCTGATTGCCTATGACCAGCTGTCCTATGAAGGTAAAAACAAAGCTGCCTGTGAACATCCAAGGAATGCAGCTTGTATTCGCCTTTGTTTTGATACTTAGGGAAGAAAACAGGGAGGTTGATGGACTGATTAATGTTAGCTTCTGAAGCTACTTTAGGAAGAAAGGAGGGATTGATCCTGAGGTACACCCGGTCCGGATGAAAAATCAAATAAGGCGGTTTCATGGACAGGGCCTGAAGCTCTGAAACTCTCTCAGCCGAAGTAATGGCTACCAAAAAAGCAGTCTTAAAGGACATGTATTTAAGATCGACTGTGGCCGCAGGTTCGAAGGGAGGAGCGGTCAAGACCTGAAGTACCAAGGAAAGATCCCACGGGGGAACAGTTTCTTTGACAAGGGGTCTGAGCAAAAAAGTACCTTTTACGAAGGTTTTGCATAACTTAGCCGACATAAGAGGCCCTGAATCGTGTCCAACATGGTAATGAGATATGGCCACCAGCTGAACTTTGACCGTGGAACTACTGGCGCCATCATTAAAGAGAGTAGTAAGAAAATCTAGAACCAAAGGAAGGGGAGCCGTGAAAGGGTCTAGGTCTTGCCGCTCCGCCCAAGTGGAGAAACGCTTCCATTTACTGCGGTAAATGTTTCTGGTAGAGGGCTTGTGGGCCGCTACCAGAATGGCCTTAACTGGGGACGAGATACCGGGAGTCCTGATTAGGAGTGGAACTGTAGCAGCCAAGCAGTCAACTTCAGGTTGTCCAGGTTCGGTGTTGGCAGGTTCGACGGGTGTGATATCAGATCCGGAATGGGATCTAGAATCCAAGGTGGATTCACTGAATGAGACCTTAGGTATGGGAACCAGATCTGTCAAGGCCAGAATGGGGCAATGAGGATCATTCTGCACCCCAACCGAGAGGCTTTCTGAAGTACTTGAGCATCAGAGGAAGAGGGGGGCATGCATAAAGAAGACCGGGAGGCCAAGCATGCACCAGAGCATCTCTCGGAGAATCCCCTGGAGGGGGGATAAGAACGAAAAAATTGTCTCACTTGGCGTTTAAAGGAGAGGCAAAGAGATCGCAACAGGGAGTCCCCCACTGTGCGAAGATACGTTTCGCTACTTGAGAATTGAGAGACCACTCGTACGGGAGAGAATGGTGCTGAGCTTGTCCGCCAGGATGTTGGTCTGACCCGGAATATGCGTTGCGATGAGAAAGCGGTTGGTGGAGATCGCCCATTCCCACACTCTCATGGCTTCTCAACATAGAGGGTAAGACCTGGTTCCCCCCTGTTTGTTAATGTACCAGACCACCGACATGTTGTCTGATTGAATCGCAATTGTTCCCAGGGGGAAGGAGGGCCTGAAGTGCTTGCAACGTCAAGAGCACCGCCCTCATTTCCAGAACATTGATATGCAGGGAGGTCTCTGAATCGCCCACGTGCCTTGGACCATCCGCCCGCGAAATGCCCCCACCCGAGGCGGGAAGTGTCTGTGGTCACCGTGGCGAGAGGGGGAGATGCACAAAAGGGGCGGCCCCTGTGGAGGTCTGGAGAATGGAGCCACCACAAGAGAGACCGCTTGCAAGCCTTGCTGATTGCAATGGGATGATACAGGGGAAGGGAGAGAAATGACCATTGCACCTGAAGTGTCCATTGAAGCACCCGCATGTTCAAGCGGGCGTGCGGAAGAAGAGTAATAGCTGCCGCCATAGACCCTAGTGCCCTCAGGACCAATTCCGCAGGCGTTGAGCTTGAGAGAAGGATGGCCCACAACTGGAGTCGTAGGTTCCGAACCCTGTCGGGGGTGAGAAAGGCTCTTAAATCTCTCATGTCTAACCTGGCTCCTATAAATTCTATTGCTTAGGTAGGGACCAGGTTGGACTTCTCTATGTTTACCGTGATGCCTAGCTTGGGAGCTAGACGAAGGAAGGAATCTCTTGCAAAGGAGAGTAGATGCCTTGTTGGGGCGGTGAGAAGCCAGTCGTCTAGGTACGGAAAGACCTGCACCCCCTGAAGCCTCAGGTGGGCCGCAACCACTGCTAAAACTTTGGTGAACACCCTGGGGGCTGTGGTGAGACCAAAGGGAAGGACCCTGAACTGGTAGTGACTGGTTCCCAGCCGGAAGCAAAGAAACCTCCTTGATCGTCTGTCCATTCGAATGTGGTAGTATGCATCCTTGAGGTCTATAGAGCACATCCAGTGGTTCTCCCCTAGAAGGGGGAGGATGGATTGCAGAGTGACCATCCGGAATCTCTCCTTGGGAACTGACAGGTTCAACAGGGACAGGTCTAGAATGGGTCTTAGGTCCCCCGTCTTTTTTGGCACTAAAAAGAACCTGGAGTACAACCCTGATCTGATCTGGTCTGGGGGGACGGGTTGGATGGCTCTTTTTCTCAGCAGATGGCCTATTTCTGCTGAAGCGGCCTCCCTCTGATCGGGTGGAACATCGGGGAGGATCTTTAGTTTTGGGACATGAAGAAGGGGATTTTGTATCCTCTGGATATAATCCGGAGTACCCAGCGGTCTGATGTAATGGACTCCCATGCCGCTAGGTGCTCCGAAAAACATCCCCCGACTGCCTCCGGAGTGGAGCAGTCGGGCAACCCCTCAGGGCTGCTGCATGGGCCATTCAGAGAAAGGTTCCCTGGACCCAAAGTTCCTCGGAGCCCCTCTGCCCCTGGGGAGGCGTCCTCTCTGTCCTCCTCTACCGCGGAAGGACTGGTTGTCCGGAGCGGGTTGGGAATGCTGCGACTTCCGGAACCACATCTTCTTCTGGCCCTTTTGGTTCCTAGAGTAGGACCTCTGAGGCACAGAGAAGCGGACTCCGATGGCAGACAGCGTCTTCTCGTCCTTCTCGCTCTGAACCAAGGTGTCGCGAACCGTCTTGCCAAAAAGGACAGAACCGTCAAAGGGGGCGTTCGCGAATGACGCCTTGAAAGGCTCCGTAAAATCGCAGTGGCGGAGCCAGGCCTGTCGTCTTGTAACTAGGCCCGCTCCCACAGCTCTAGCGGCTCCCTCGATAGCGTGGGAAAGTAACCGCATAGAGGTGTTAGACCCAGAACGAAGAGTGGCCATACGGGTGGAGTGCAGAAGTTTGTCCTCCTCCGACATGGACTCCGGGGGGGATGCAGCGTATTCCTTAATAAGATCGCGCTGCATCCTAATGACGTGTGCCAAATAGTTGAGCGCCCTCACTGAGAAGATTGCTGAACTAAAGATTTGCTTCCCCAAACGGTCCATCATCTGAGACTCCTTGCTCGGGGGATGGACTGAGGGACTCACCTGGGCGAGTTCCCTCTTGGTGGCTGCTGCCGACAACATGGCATCTACCGGGGGTCCCCTTCTCCAGTGGGCACGGTCAGCTGGGGGGCTAAGGATCCTATCGGGCTTCTTTGGGATTGGCTCCATGGTGTCCGGGTCCTTCCACGCCCTGGTGGTAATAAGGTCCACCAGGGGGTCGGCAGGAGGGGACACCCAAGAGGTAGACGGGCCCGCTTCAAATGCCTCCAAGAACACGGACTCGTCCGAGGAAGACTTTGGGGCAGACCACCCACCTCTGATCCGTAACATTTCCATGATGTCTCCAAAGGAGACATCCTCAGGGGGTGATCTTGGGGAGCCTTCCCCTTCCTCCAAGTCAGTGTCTTCAGTTAATGACTCGGGGGAGTCTATGTGCCTCCTCTTACACGTATGCTTGCGAGGTGCTTCCTCGGGGGGGCTGTCCGAGGAGCCCTCACCAGCAATGTCCACATCCAAGGGAACTGCTTGGGGCAGTGAAGCGGGCTGTTCCAGTGGCCGGGTGATGGAATCCTGGCCCAGAGCAGATGGAGTGCGGGACGGAGCCGAAGCAAGGGCCGGGGGTCCGGATGCCCTCAACAGAGCCCTCTCCACCACATCAAAAGCTGAGGGGGAGCCAGCCTAGACAACAGAATCCGAAAGTCAGCTCCCCCTCGGATCCAAAGAGTGGATCGGAGCCGGATCCCAGGGAACAGTGCGCTCCGACAGGGACGGCGCCGAAGGCACACTGAGTCCCTCGGATCCGAAGCTCGGGCCAAGGCTCCGAGAGGTCGGATCCGACAAACTCGAGGGCAGGGTCGGATCCGGCACCCAGTACTGTCGGCCGACCCACCCGCCCGAGGCTGCCTGGCTCGAGCCCTGAACCCGATTAGCGGGTCGGAGAAGGAGCTATGGGCTTGAAAATGGTTGAGCTCCCCAGAGGGGAGGCAGGAGCACTCCCATCTGCATCTGGGCCTGGATGAACCTTCGCATCATCCGGTCCAGATCAGCATCGGAGAGGCTGTAGGTAGACCTCGACGAGGCTACCAAGGTAGGCCTTGAGTGCCGCCTCGATAGCCTCGAAGGAGGTCGGGTCTCCTCATCCTCAGGCTCCGGTGAAAAACAACGACACTGGAGCCGAGGAGGAGGAGAGCCAGCAGCCAGAGAGGCCGGAGGAGAAGCCTGCTTAGCCGGCGGGGCCGAGACGGAGGTCTCGGCCTGCCGCTTGTGGTGCTTCTCCCTCCGGTCCTTCTTCCTGGCTTCCCTCTCCTCCGAACCCTTAGGGGGAGTTTGAGTCCTGGGAGGAGAGGGGGAGCAGGCAAGGCAGGAACTGCCGGAGCAGTAACCACCAATGGGGCGGGGGCTGAAGCCGTGTCCGGGGGCAAGACCAGCTTCGACCTCCGCTCCTTCAATGCCCTGGGGTTGAACCCTGCACAGATTGAACACCCAGAGGTGAGGTGTTCAACCCCAAGGCATCGCACGATCAGTGTGGCCATCAGCAGGTGATAGCTTATGGCCACACTCGGAGCATTTAGAGAAAATAGGCTTTGGGGCCTCAGACATACTGCTGTTTTTTTTTTTTTTTTTTTACAACAAAAAAAAAAAGTAAAGTAAAGTACAAAGTACTACAAAAACTACACACTCACGCAAGGCCCCAAAGACAACTCACACACACTACTACGCACCAGCGAGGGGAGGGGAAAAAAAAAAGGTAAAGTAAATTAAGCCCAAAAAGATAAAATATATAGGAAACCAAAACTTTCACACAGATATTCAATTTAAACTAACAAAAAATCTATTTTTCACAAGAAAAATGACTTAGCTCAGGAGCTCATGAAAAATCCAGCTGTCACCATGCGCGGCAAACTAGATCTGGGGTCATGTAGGGAGAGCAGGGCATTATGGGTGAGGGGAGGAGCTAGGAGCTCAGATCAATAGCTGGATAAACCATGCCGGTTCGGATCCGATATCGGATCCATACCCACAGGTTGCAGACAAATGAATTCTCCTACTTCAGATCTACTTTTTGATATCATCTCTAGTACATAAAAACTTTTAGCACAACAATTTAGGCAACAGGAAGTATAAAAGGTTGTCCCCAAACTTAGGCAGCATATGACAAGAACGACAATCAGGGCTCTTAAAGAGGTATTAAAGGTATTTTTGAAATTTTATATAAAAAAGTATAAAGCAGAAGAATGTGGAAACCATGGAAGAGCACAAATGGAAATACTGATGAAGAATTAAATATGACCGGGTTAGAGGAAGGTGGGGCTCAGCAACTAACAGTTAAAAGACAGGAGAAGATAATATAAAAATTGCAATGTTTAATCAATCTGCAGGGAAGTCTCCATGTGCAGCTGGTATTCCTGTGGAAGTTTGCAAGTTAGGAGGTAAGAAAGTGATAAAGATCTGGAAGATTTTGCTTATATGTATTTTAAAAGGTGAGGAAGCACCAGCATCTTGGAAGAACACTGTGGTGCTTTTATTACCCAAAGAGCTTCATAAAGACCCATTTCAATTTTAAACCACAATTAGGTCTACACTAGCTAAAAGAAAGGGAAAGGTATTGCCAAAGTTGATAAGATACGGGTAAGTGTGGTTTTGTGGAGGGAAGGCAAACATTTGATATTAACAGAACAATGATAATTGACAGGGAAGAAATACCTCTGCTGTTGGTGGGTCTTGATGCACTAACATAATTTGACAGAGTAAGATGGGATTTTTTAAGTAGGGCAATGGAAGCATTTGCATTCCCTGATGCAGTAATATGGTTAAAAAGAAGGATATTTGAAGGATCAGAGGCAAGAATTAAAGGGGGAAGGATTCTCTCCAATAAGTTATGTCTGAACAGAGGAATATGGTAGAGGTATCATCTTTCTACTTTATTTCCTTTATATTTAGAGCCAGATGCAAAGTAAATAAGGGTCAACAATTAAAAGAAAGAACTGTACAATGTGATACAGAAAGCACTAAAATGTTCATTTGTTTTAAAACAGATTTCCCCAAACCTACATACTGCACCTGGCTTAATACCTAGGCGGAAGACTTTACACTGTTCAACACTAAGTCAAATTTTCCACTTTCAGCTCACATGCTTGTTTGTTTTATGTCCCTGTTTAAATTTGCTCCACCATCATCTACTAGTGCTCCTGTACTGTTCTTGCCCAGAAAGACGTTTATTCTCTTCACTTTGCCTAGCATTATGCTGAGAAGAAGCACACTGAACAGCACAGATCCCATCGGCCCTAGGGTCTATACAAGCCTAGCCATAACAATTCCCTGGATATTTCTTCCCACAATATTTACTTCACTGAACCCCTGTCTAGCAGGGCAACTAACGTGATCCCCAGGGTGAATTTCCTATCTCCCATCCAATCATCAAGGTTCCTTTTGAAGAGGGCCAAGGAGGCGCTCTGCTTGACATGTATGGGCAGTCTATTACAGAGTATGAAGAGTCTCTGGGTCAGGAACCTATCCCTCCAGCATGTTTTGTTCATTGTGATGACAGGGTTTAGACTCCTGGAGCGTGTGGCTCTGAGGGATTGGGATTTCTTTAAGTGGAGCATGTCCAACAGCTCAGGGTTTGACATGACCTTGTATGTTAAGTAGAGATCGCCTCTAAGTAGACGATATGCCACAGAGTATAGCTGGAGTTTTTTTTTAGATGGTCAGCATAGGGCATCTGCTTTAGGCCTGTGATTCTTTTAGTGAGGTATTTCTGCGGCCTTTCCAGCTGTTGCAGATGTCTTGTGAGGTACATACCAAACATGGGGTTGTACTCTATAATGGGTCTAATGAGTGATGAGCACAGTGGGACAATGACCTCCTTTTTTCTGGATGAAAAGCCCTTAGTGATAATTTCCTGACTGTTGTGGCAATGTGCTTATTGAAGGTGAGACCACTGTCCACCTGTGTCCCTAAGTCTCTCATCACACTTTCAGTGTTTAGTGTACTGTCACCTATGTGGTAATTCATGGGTACATGGCTTTTCCCAAAGGGGATAAAGTACAGTTTTGTACCTACCATAAATGTAGATGTTCGAGGATCTCCATTGCTGCAGTCCTTACATATGGGTAGTCCGCTGTCCACCATCGGCCCGAATACCAAAGGGCTAGAACTGGCGTCGGTCATCGGCGCCCGAGACTGACGTCAGTACGTGCCAGTACAAATGCGCATGACCGACGCCATATCCTCAGTCTTTCTTGCCTCAGATGTCAGAATGCAAAAAACACCACCCAAAACCCAACCTAAAGAAAAGGGGGAAGGAGGGAGGGAAAATTGGACTGCAGCAACGGAGATCCTCGAACATCTACATTTATGGTAGGTACAAAACTGTACTATGTTCTTCGTCTCCCATTGCTGCAGTCCTTACATATGGGTAGAATCCCAGAGCAACGGAAAAAAGGGAGGCTGGCTAACTAAATAGCATTAGGAGCTGCTAACATGCCCTGTAAGATTGCAGTGGCAAACCCAGCCCTTGACTTAGAATAAAGAGGTAAATGATAATGCTTTGTAAAGGTATGTACAGAACTCCAAGTAGCTGCTTCTAGAATATCTTTAGTAGCTACCCCTCTTAGAAAAGCAGTAGAGGTGGCCGTAGCCCTAGTAGAATGAGGCTTGATCCCAACTGGAACATCCTTTCCATGATGAGAGTAACAAAAAGTAATACAATGGCCAATCCACTTGGAAATAGTTTGTTTCGAGACAGCTTTCCCCTGTGAAGTCAAAGCAAAAGAAACAAATAATTGTTGAGATCTTCTGAACTCTATGGTTCTGCTCAAATAATACCTTAACTGCCTATGTACATCCAAAGAATGCAAAACTTTTTCCCCTTTATTTTGGGGGTTAGCATATAAAAGTAGGCAAATGTATAGATTGGTTCAATGCCACATTGGAAATCACTTTAGGCATAAAAGTAGGATTAGTAAGGAAACTCTGCCCTTGTGAAAAATCAGAAAAGGTTCCACTGCCATGAGGGCCTGTAATTCAGATACCCTTCTAGCAGAAGTAACAGCCAACAAAAAAGCAGTCTTCCAAGACAACAACTTCAATTCAGCTGTAGCTGCAGGTTCAAAAGGAGGCAGAGTCAGCTTTTCCAAAACAAAATTAAGATCCCAGGCAGGAGTAGGAGCTCTTCGTGGGGGTCTTATATTCTTTGCCCCTCTAAGAAACTGTTTAACCAATGGATGTGAAAACAAAGGAGGGTCACAATCATAGTGAGCAGAAATAGCTGCAGCATGCACTTTTACAGAAGAGAAGGACAAACCCTTGTCCAATAAAACAGTCAAATATTGCAATGTACAACTCAAATTAGGCAATTTGACTCAAAACCTTTAGCTGCACCCCAAAGAAAAAATCTCTTCCATTTGTCAGCATAAACCTTTTGAGTACTAGGTCGCCTGGCCTCCAAAATAACATCCAAAACTTGTTGAGGGAGCTGAAGGCCCTCCTTCTTTAAAATAGAATGCGCCAGGCTGTCAGGTGTAGGGATTGCACCCTGACATTGAGAAAATGATTGTTTTTCTGAGACAATAAGTGAGGAATCTGTGGTAATGGCCAAGGTGTCCCATGAATTAAGCTCCTCAACAGAGGGTACCAATGCTGACGAGGCCAATCCGGTGCTATAAGGATCATGCAAGGTTTGTCCCTCCTGACTTTCAACAGTACTTTTGGAAGAAGAGGCAGAGGAGGAAAGGCATACACGTGAAGGTTGCTCCAACTGAAGGATAGCGCATCTATTTTCCAGGCTTTTGGATGAAACAGCCTTGTGCAAAACAGAGGTAGTTGGAAATTCAGAGGAGAAGTTTAACAGATCTATGTCTGGAGTTCCCCAAGCCATGGTCAACTGAAGAAATACCTGAGGGTCCAACTTCCATTCGTGAGGATCCACCATCTGTCTGCTCAGAACATCTGCTAAAGAATTTTGTGCTCCTGGCAGAAACTGTGCTCGAAGAGTGATGTGCAGATTTAAAGCAGTTTCCCATAACAGCATTGCTTGTCTGCAAAGGGGGTAAGAATGAGTTCCCCCCTGCTTGTTGATGTACCACATGACAGTTGTGTTGTCTGTTCGAATCAACACCAGTCCTGGTTGAAGTAGGTCCTTGAATGCTTTCAATGCAAATTGAACTGCCAGCATCTCTTTCATGTTGATATGCAAGTGAAGTAGCTCTGGGGGCCAAAGGTCTTGAATCCATTTTCCTTTGAAATGAGCTCCCCAGGCTGACTCCGAGGCATCTGTCGTTAATATCTGACTTGCCTCTGGTTGGGTCACAGAGAGTCCCTTGTTTAGGTGACATTCCTGAGCCCACCACACAAATTCTTTCTGAATGCAAGGTAGAATTGAATGACAGTGTCCAAATCGTGGCTGTGTTGAGTCCAAACGCTTTTGAGATACCATTGTAGCTTCCTCATATGCAGTTTGGCATTGGGAAGTACTAGAATGCAAGATGCCATGAACCCCAAGGCTTGAAGGACTGTCCTTGCAGTCAGCCTGGACATTACTGATAGCTGTTGGAAGTATAGGTGAAGATTTCTTTGTTTGTCCGGGGTAAGAAATGCCATCTGAGTAGCTGTATTCAGTCTTACACCCAGAAAACACATCTCTTGTGAGGGTACTAGACTGGACTTTATTTCGTTCACAGAATACCCTAGGCATCTTAAAACTGTCATTACATACTGCAGATGTTGAAGAAGTTCGTGCTTGTCTTGAGCCAGTATCAAACAATCGTCCAGATAAGGATAGATTTGAATTCCTTTTAGTCTGAGAAAAGCTATTACTGGAGCCAGGACTTTTGTGAATACCCTGGGCGCAGTAGATAAGCCAAAGGGCAATGCAGAGAACTGATAATGCAAATTCCCATTCCGAAATCTCAGGAATTTCCTGCAACTGGGCCTGATAGGAATGTGAAGATAGGCCTCTTTGAGATCCAAAGTCACCATCCAGTGATCTCTGCCCAGCATAGGTAACAGCTGTTGCAGTGTTAACATCTTGAATTTTGGAATTTCCAGAAAGGTGTTTAGAATGGATAAATCCAGAATGGGTCTCCAAGTATTTCCTTTCTTTGGCACTAAGAAAAGACGGGAATAAAACCCTGTGCCTCTTTCCGCAGAAGGAACTTCCTGTATTGCTCCCAACTGAAGCAGAGAAGAAATTTATGCCTGTGCTTCCAGTCTTTGCTGATGAGACACATCCGGCATACCTTTGAAAGGAGGGAATGTGTGAAAATAAAATTTGTAGCCTCGAGTTATAATGTCCAATACCCATTTGCCTTGGGTAACCAAATGCCAATTCCTTTTGAAAAGTCCCAGTTTTCCTCCTAGAGGAGCTGCCAGCAAAGCAGAGTCCGGCAGCTGAAGACACAGGTCATTGGGTCTGCTTCCGAAAGGACTGACCCCTGCCCTCCCCAGCAGAAGGGGTAGAAGAACTCAAAGTCCTAGAAGTAACAGGGCCCTGAGAGGAAGCCCTACCTCTACCACGCCTCGACCTGCCCCTAGAATGAAAATCCGAAGAGGGAAAAGACCATCCCTTAGCAGGCCAATTCCTACTGAACTTAGGGGGCTGAACCTGTAAAAAGTCCTTAACTGTCTGCATAGACTTAGCTTTTTCCTCCATTTTTTTCAAAACTGATTCTACTGGAGGGCCAAAAAGAACATCAGATTGCAAAGGAGCATCCATAATTTGAGCCTTAACATGCTCTGACAAGGTCTGATCTTTAAGCCAGGCATGCCTACGAACAACAGAACTAGTAGCAGCCACCCTGGAAGAAGCTTGTAAAGCATCAAAACCACACTGCAAAGAATGCTTACCAACCTGGTCTGAAGCATGCACTAAATCCTGAAGCTCCTTGCAGTCAATACCTTCAGCTAAAGCATCTACTTTACATTTCAATTGACCCAGCAAATAATTTTGATACCTGAGCATATGAAACTGACAATTTAAAGCTCTCATAGCCAAAGTAGAAGAGGTATACAGTTTTTTACCCCACCTATCCAGGGCCCTAGCATCCTTGTCCAGAGGAACTGGATTCTTAACCACAGAAGCCCTAACACCTTTGGGGCCTTGAGAAATAGTTTCTGGATCAGCCCTAGGACTCTTGTATAAGTACTTGTGAGCTTCCGGAACCCTGTAATATCTATCTGGTTTAACTGGGGCAGGAGGCAGAGAATCTGGGTTAAGGGCAGCCTCATAAAATACATCCTGAACAACATCCAGTACAGGGGGAATAGCCAAGGGCCTATGCTGAGGCAAAAACAAGAAGTCTCTTAGCCTTTTACGAGAATCAGAGTAATCCTGGCCTTCCCATTTGAAATGTTCCCTCATGGAATGCAAAGTCTCAGAGAAAGAAAAATCTTCTGGAGGGGACGCAGAGGGAGTAGTGTCCTCAGCCTCCGAATCAGAATAGGGAGGGAAATCCTGAAGTTCTTCCACAGAGGAATCTGATTCATTGGAAGACTGAACCAAACCCTCCAACTCTGTCTCTACCCTGGGCCTCTTCTCAGGGGGGGGCATAGAACCCCTAATTAAAGTAATCAAATCTTCAGCCATCTTTAACATGTGCTTCCTAGGAGCTGGACCCTGGGAACTAGCACCAGCAGGGGCAGACCTAGACTTAGAATGGCTCTTGCTTTGAGAAGGAGGAGGCCTAACTATCCTAAGAGGGGAGGGAACCACCGACACCTGAGAAACACCCTCAGCCTGGCCTAACACAGGAGAAGCCACTTCCTGTAGTAACAAAGGCTCCCCTATAAACTCAGGTAAATTTTCAGAAGGAGCCGCTGAAGTAGTCGGTGGTTCTACAGAACCTGCGTCCGGAGCGGACGACTCAGCCTGTTTGGACCGCAAAGACCTCTCTTTGCGTTTCTTAGAAGAACCAGGCGTCGGAGAATCCGACGGCATGTTGTAATTACAACGTTTACCAAACACTAGCCTAGCACAATCCAACCGACGTTTAATAGTACGCTTGTTAAAAGTAGCACAAAAGCGACACCCAACAACGTCGTGCTCAGGCCCTAAACAAGGAATACAGAGTGAATGGTAATCCCTATGAGGAATCTGTTTCCCACAAGAAATACAGTTATTAACTTTTTCTGACATCCGTCAATACTGAGGCAAGAAAAAGACAAAAGTGTCCCCAACGGGGTACTTAGCCCAACTTGGTCTCCGGTCTTAAACTCGAAAACCGACAATTCCAGAACACCGAACGGCACTCGCAAACGCTGCTTCTGCTTAGGACCACGCGGCAAGAAAGACTGAGGATATGGTGTCGGTCATGCGCATTTGTACTGGCACGTACTGACGTCAGTCTCGGGCGCCGATGACCGACGCCGGTTCTAGCCCTTTGGTATTCGGGCCGATGGTGGACAGCGGACTACCCATATGTAAGGACTGCAGCAATGGGAGACGAAGAACATCTATACATTTCTTGGCATTAAGCTTGAGCCCATGGCTCTGGCACCAAGCATCTGTTTCTGTAAGGCCCTTTTGTAGAATATCCACATCATATGGGGATTCAATAATGGCTCCCAGTTTGCAGGCATCTGTGAACTTTGTGAACTTTGTTAGCCAGAGTCCCTTAGTGTTGGCCTGTACTTCATAGAAGTAGATGCTAAACAAGAGCAGCCCCAGGACTGAACCCTGAGGTACTCCACTTGTCACTTGTCTGGAGCTGGATTTGGAGTAGACTACTTTTACAGTCTGGGTTCTGTCAGTAAGCCAGTTGGCAACCTATTGAGTGATGTAGGGATTTATGCCCAGCTTAGTAAGTTTATCTATGATTCCAGAGTGGGGGATGGTGTCAAAGGTCTTGGCGAGGTCCAGATAGGTTGTTTGGACCGTCTTACCCTCATCCACAGCTCTGGAGGCTGATTTGAAGAAGTCAATCAGGTTCAGGAGACAAGATCGGCCATTCACAAACCCAAACTGAGTGAGGTCCAGTATTTGAAGGTTGCCAATGTCTTTGTTTATAAGTTCCATGATAATGTATTTCATGCCCTTGCAGATCAGGCTCGTCAGACTGCTGGGACGGTAGTTCCTGGGATCTAAGATGGATCCCCCTTGTGGAATGGAATAACTGTAGCTGTGCGCCACTCAGTGGGCACGAAGCCTGAGGGGAGGCTATGATTAAACATGACACTTAGGTGAGGTGCCATTTCATTTTGCAGTTCATGCAGTACACAGCCCGGGATGTCATCTGGTCCCATGGATGCTGTATTCTTAGCTTTGGAGAGTGCGGTTTCTACCTTTGTGGCTGTGATTACAAGAATTTGGCAATCTTTTGGTATTGAGATGGGCCTTTTAGGGGGTGAGAGGGGGTGAAGTTTTCACTAACTCGATCTGCCAGCATACTGGCAATATCCTTGGGATCAGTATATTTAATGCCATTCTTTTGTAGCTCAGAGCAGATCTGAGCATTGCCATTTAGATTCTTGACACAACTATAGAATGCCTTGTGGCTGTCTTTGGCAATTTTATTTTCGTAACTAGCTTTGGAGGATTTTATGAGGGATCTCTGCTTCTTACTGAACATGGTAAGGGAGTTTTTTGCATCCTGGGATTTTCCTCTTTTCTGCAACAGTTTCTTCCTTCTGTTGTATAGTTTGTTTATGGCAGGGGACCACCAGATTGGCTTCCTTTTTTTTTGGAGGAAAGTGTCTTGGTTCTATTTGGGATGGCACAATTCATGCACGAGTGGATGTGCTCATACAGTGCCTTAGTGTAGGATTCAGCAGTCGAACTTTCAGCTCCCGTCTGCATGGGTGTCATGAAGTTAGTCATTTCTGACTTGAGTAGCATGAAGTTGGCTTTGGAGAAGTTTTTTACGGAGGTTTCCTTACTGGGGGGTGGGGGTGGGATGTGGATGTCAAGGGTGATTTGCTTATGGTCAGACCTGACCAATGAGGGGGTGACCACTGGTGTGGAGCATCTATCTCCCATGTTGGTAATGACCAGGTCTAGGAGATTGGAGCCCCTGGTGGGACAGTGGATTAGTTGATCCAGGGCATTGGAATTTATGAATTCCAAGAACCGTTGGGAAAAGGTGTTGGTACCAGAGTAGTTTTCCCAGTTAATGGCAGGGTAGTTGAAATCACCCAGTATTAAGGTGTTTGGTTGCATCTTAATATTTTCCAGTATGTTTATTTATTTATTTATTTATTTATTTTATTTATCATTTGTTGACCGGGAAAGTCCGACTAGGTTCCACAGAGCCTATTTTCAGCGGAGGCCCGGGGAGAAATGCTCCAGATGCATGTCTTTGGATTATATATATATATATATATGTTTAGAAAGGTGTAGTGAGAATCTTGGGGCATGGTGGGGGATCTGTAGCAAGCTACAATTTGGATTGCAGTCTTACCTAGTGTTAGTTGCACCTGGAGAATTTCAGATGCATTGTGTTGGGCAACTAGCCTGGAGGTATGAATATCCTTGATGAATATGGACACTCCTCCACCTTTAGTGTTTCGGTCTTGATTTGGTGGCCGAAAAGTGTGGTAAGAGTCGTAGCCTGGTATTGCAGGGGTGCCCTCTGGAGCCTTGAACCAGGTCTCAGTTACTGCACAGATATCGATGTTCTCCATTTTTAGGAGTGCCTCGAGATGGAGCATTTTGAGGTTTAGACTTCTAGCATTGAGTAGCATTACCTTCAGATTTTGCATGCTTGTATCTGTTACGGTGGTGGTTTTGTCCTTTGAACCTTGCCTAAAAAGGCACTATAGGGGTGGCAAGAGCTTTAGCCAGTAACCTGAATAACAGGGATGACAGGTGCAGACCATCTCTGTCAAAACATCGTGGTTATTCGATCATGTCATCCCAGGCAGACAGATACTGGATCCCCTTTGAATGACACCAGAAGCTTAGCCAATTGTTGAAGTCAATCATTTTGTCCTTATACTGTGGTATTATTCTGGGCGAAAGCAAAATGCTACTCAGGGCTAGGGTCATACCTGCCTGGGCCACATTATCCAAGAGCTCTTCCATGTCTCTTTTCACGTAGTCCACGGATGTACATCTCAAGTCATTCACTCCAACACTGACAATGACAGAGTCATATTTGTACTTGTTGTGGAGTGACTTGAGTGCATGTGTTATGTGGTGGATCCTGGCACCTGACAGACAGCTGACTGTAATTTTCTCCTTGTTCAGCCTTGTGAGTGGGACATCAGTATGCCTGACTATAGAGTCACCTATGACTGAAGTGTTGGGTATGTTGTCTTGCCTTAGGGGCTGTTGTTGGGTGGCACACTGGTGCTGTGAGCTATGTGTCACTTTGGTTGTGACTGGTGTTTGCGTTTCAGCTTCGGAGGTCCTTGCTGCTTGGACAGGTTAATGTTAAGGGCCTCTGCATATGTGGATTTAGTGCTGTTATGTGTGGGTGTTGATGGTGTGGGTTTTGAAGGGCTATGTGTTGCTTGAGGTGTAGTACAGGTGTTGACCTTCTCCTCTCGACTGTCTAGCACAATCCTGGCTAGAGAGAGCTTTGCTTCCAGTTTGGCTATGTAAGTGCATCTCTCACAGGTTGTAGTGTTAGGTGGTAGGAGGAGTGGGTTGTCTGTGTACATGAGGCAGTTGCGGAATTGCCCCAGTATGCCCAGATTCACCAGGTGGACAGGAGAAATCACCGGAAGCTGACCCTTGGACATGCCTGTTTAGGTACCTTTTTTGTACAAGAGCCGTTTTCCCTTACCTTTGCAAGGTACTTTGCAATTATAGGCTGTTTAGTGCCTACAATTAATTTCTCCTTATTAACAAGGACAGTTAAGTACTTTTATCAGTTTAAGGCTTCCTAGTGCTTTCCAGCAGGTTTCAGAGCAAGTGCTAGTCACAGGGGTTCAGATTTTAGTGCTACTACTGAGAAACCAGCTAGTTCTAAGGGAAAATTTGAAGAGCAGACTTTCTGGCACCTGGAATAGTTTTACTGTAGCCCTGCGGTGCTGCACAAAGTGAAAAATGCGCAAACACACACGTTTTTAAGTCAGAAAGTTGAAAGGGATAGAAATCAGCCCAAAATGGCTAATACAATTACAACTTCAGAGCTGGAAACCACTCCTCTAGTGTTAGATAGGCAGTACAATGCTCACCACTCCCACTGGTAAGCAGTAGGACTTCCCTCTACCACAGCAAGGCCTGGATAGCTCTGAACACAGAAAATAAAGTCCTGAAACCAGCAAAGCCTGGGATCTGGATTATACTAGCTAGGAAAGGCGGGAAACAAGCAAACAATGTAGTATTTTTGGGGGGTTTCTGGGTTAAAACAAGCTAAACAATGCAATAATGCAGTAAATAAACACAGAAAAGGCTAATGCACTTGAATGTGTAGCCCTAAACATTAAATGCAATTAAAACTCTACAAAATTAGCAATTTAATCTTTTTAAATGAAGCAAGGCAAAATCACAACTGAAAAATGATTTAAGAGGCAGTAAGACAGTAGAATAAGTATCTAGTCTACATATAATAGAAAAGTCTATATATACAGAAAAGTGGCTAAAACACACTAAAACAATTCAGATGCAGTGCAACCTAGGGCACTTGAGTTGTAGCAATATTATTCACACTCCTCATTTCTTGATACACTGGAAAGTATTAGGGTACAACCCAACACCCTAATAATGGGCGATTTCAACTACCCCACCATTAACTGGGAAAACTACTCATGTACAAAACACCGCTGAATCAAAAACCTCTCTCAACGATCTTGATAAAGGTTTTTTGCTCAACTGTTGCTGTTTTCTTTCAAAACTACTCATGTACCAACTCTTTTGCTTAACATTTTCTAGAATTCATAAATTCCAACGCCATGGATCAACTTATTCACACCCCCACCAGGGGCAGCAATATCCTAGACCTGGTCATTACCAACATGGGAAACCGGTGTTCCACACCAGAGGTCAATTCCTCGTTGGTCAGATCCGACCACAAGCTAATCAGCCTAGACAGCCACATCCCACCCCCAGCCCCAATTAGGGAAACCATCGTAAAAAACTTCTCCAAAGCCAACTTCACACTTCTTAAGACAGAAGTGGCAAACTTCATGACACCCATGCAGACGGACAATAGAGGTATGACTGCCGAATCCTACACAAATGCACTTTATAAGCACTTACATGAGTGCATGGATCATGCTATCCCTAATAGAACCAAGATGTTCTCCTCCAAAAAAAGGAATCCAATCTGGTGGTCCTCTGCCATAAACAAACTCTACAACATAAGAAAGAAACTGTTGCAAAAAAGAGTAAAATCCCATGACTGGAGGAACTCCCTGGACAACCTCAGTAAGAAGCTGAGATCCCTCATAAAATCCTCCAAAGCTAGTTACGAAAACAAAATTGCCACTGACTCTAAAGACAACCACAAAGCATTCTATAGCTATGTCAAGAATCTAAATTGGAACACTCAGATCTGCTCTGAGTTACAGCACAATGGCACTAAATATACAGAACCAACAGATATTGCCAACATCCTAGCAGATAAGTTCAGTGCTAAATGTACCCCCCTCTCACACCCTAGAGGGCCCATCTCTATACCGGAAGAATGCTAAGTTCCTATAATCATGGCTGCACAGGTAAAAACCACACTTTCCAAAGCAAAGAACACAGCACCCATGGGACCTGACAATATCCCAGGCTGCGTTCTACACGAACTACAGAATAAACTGGCACCCTACCCAAGTACCATGTTCAATCATAGCCTCACCTCAGGCTTTCTACCCATTGAATGGTGCAGCGCGATGGTTATCCCACTCCACAAAGGGGGAGCCACTACGGACCCTGGGAACTACCGCCCCATTAGCCTGAAGAGCCTGGTCTGCAAGGCCATGGAATGTATCATTGTGGAACTCATAAACAAAGACATTGGTAATCTCCAAACTCTGGACCCTACCCAGTTTGGATTTGTAAAAGGCAGATCATGTCTCCTAAACTTGATTGACTTCTTTGAAGCAGTTACCAAAGCCATAGACTAGGGTAAAATGGTTCACACAGCTTATCTAGATTTCGCCAAGGCTTTCGACACCATCCCCCACTCTGGAATTATAGAAAAGCTCACTAAACTAGGTATAAATCCCTATGTCACAAGATGGGTTGCCAGCTGGTTCATGGACAGAACTCACACTGTGAAAGTAGCGGATTCCAAATCTGGCATCAAACCAGTGACAAGTGGAGTACCACAGGGTGCAGTCCTGGGTCCCCTCCTGTTTGGTATCTACTTCTCTGAAGTGCAGGCCAGCACAGAAGGTCTTTGGCTAACAAAGTTTGCAGATGACTGCAAACTAGGAGCCATAATCGAAACTCCTAACGATGTGGACAAACTACAAAAGGGCCTCACTGAGACAGATACCTGGTGTCAAAGCCATGGCCTGAAGCTCAATGCCAAAAAGTGTATTGTCTTCCCCTTTGGTAAAAACTCTGTACCCATGAACTACCACATAGCTGGTAGTCTACTTAATGCCGAAAATATGATAAGAGACCTTGGGACACAGGTGGACAGTAGTCTCTCCTTTGATAATCACATCACCACAGTGGTCAGGAAACCCTTCTACGTGGCTCATCTCATCACAAAAGGATTCTCATCCAGAAAAAAAAAAAAGAGGTCATTGTTCCCCTCTACTCATCACTCATTAGACCCATTATAGAGTACAACGCCCCTTTTGGTATGTACCTCACAAGACATCTACAACAACTGGAAAGACCACAGAAATACCTCACAAAGATGCCCTATGCGGACCGTCTCAAAAAACTACAGCTTTACTCCATCGCATATCGCCTACTCAGGGGCGATCTCTGCCTAACATACAAAGCTATGTCAAACCCAGAGCTGTTGGACATACTCCACTTAAAGAAATCCCAATCCCTCTGAGCTACACGCTCTAGGGACCTAAACCTTGTCACCACAATAAACAGAACATGCTGGAGAGATAGATTCCTGTCCCAGAGACTTCCCATACTCTGGAACAGGCCTATGTCAAACAGAGCTCCTCATTAGCACTGTTCAAGAAAAATCTTGATGATTGGATGGGAAATGGGAAATTCACCCCTGGGATCACTTCTGTGGCTCTACTCGACAGGGGCACAGGAAAATAATTTTCTTGGGTGGCGAAAGCCAGGGTACATTTTTTGGCTAGGCTTGAATGGGCCCTAGGGCTGACAGCCTAGTACCTACCTATAAACTTATTAAGGCAAATACATTTTTAATAAATGCACTAAAATATACTCCATTTCCAAAATGTTTGAGAAGCACAGTCAGAACACAAGGAGATTCAGGCATTTTTTTTTTTTTTTTTAAGAAAGGGAGAAAGGAGGAACAGAAGGAAATAAACTAAGCGGGTTGGCCTTCTCAGATGTTCTCTCTGTATTAGGTAGAATGAGCTAATGACACTAGACTGAGAGGAGTGTCCCAGATCAAATTTACAGTAGGGGCGGGCAACTGCAAAGCCACCAAGTATAACAGCAAGACACTAACGGGGGGGGGGGGGGTGGAAAACAATACTAAAGCTACTAGCCTACTCTCTTTTAGACAGTAAACACTATATAAATGTTTATCACAGCAGAGAGCCACAAAATGAACGTTTTTAAACAGATGAAGGAGCAAGGAGACTCTACAGAATGATTTTAACTGCAAACAAATCAGTTATATTGCCCACTGACAGTATTCTGTGTGCTTCCCTTTGGCTACTTCTCCATCCATCTAACAACTATTATCACTGCATGGAGTCAAAAGCTTTATATTACATCAAGTGAATTGCCACTTTATCCAGTCATAAAAATCAAGTTCATAAAATATACAAGGTTCATCTGTCAGGATATTCCAGCAATCAACTGATATTACTGATATCCCCCACACAGTTGTCTTAAAAAAAGATCAGCCTTTCCCTCAGTACAATTTCCATGATATTTCCTAGCAGAGATGTTTAACTTAACGATCTATAATTTCCATGGTTACTTTATGCTCCTCCCTTGAGAAGTGGGACAACTGTGCACATTTCCAGTGTTTGGGTGCTACCAGTCGCCACCAGGACTTGTTGAGCTGTACAAGAGAGGATTCATAAGTACTCCAGCTAGTGTCTATGGTTCCTTAGGAATATCCAATTACTCCCTAAGAGATAATCTCCATTAGTATCAGCAGCTCCTACTCGTAAACACTCCACAATCTACTAATCATCTCTTCATCTTTCCTATAATGGCATTTCTTCTCTTCCTTGCTATCTGTTCTATTTCATTCAAACAGATGCAAATAATTTAAGACTCGCTCTACAGGCTACTTTTTTTCTCATACTCATTTACTAGCTACCTAACAAAACTCAAACAAACCTACCAAAAAAATGCAAAATATAACACAAATATCTCAAAAAATCATAACTGCATAGCCTTAAAATTAAAACAGGCATTAAAAGTTGATCAGTTTAAAACTATATTACATAATCTTTTCTACAAACTAAAGAAATTACTATCAGCTGACAAAGGCAGACAATGACTAAACCCAAACTAACATAGCCGCCCAACATAACATTTGGAAACTTCCTAACTAAAATATTCTCTTCCCAATAAATGCTCATGATGCATAGAGATGCAATTGGGATGGGTTGCGCAGCTAGGCTTATAAAGGCCTCGGTGGTCATTAGCCTAGTATATAGCTGTGAACCTATTTCACTGTTTAAAAAAGTCTGTAAGAAGAAAGCTCTTCAGTGGTCCAAACAGAACCAACAGAGACCACAGCTACTGACATGATGTAAAAAAATTGGTATAATCAGCTTAATAATAATAATAATAATAATGCTCTCACTAGCTTAACTTAAATGTTCCATGTCCAATACATTAAGACAAGAACTATTAAGCATTATCAGAGACGAGAACTCTGAATACTTTCAGTCACTTGGTCAAAAAAATAAATATAGGTGAGGTTGTACAGCTCACAGCTCATATGGCTGCATTTCATCTTCTTGTGGAGAAAAGGCTACAGATCAAGAAGGCAGTGTGTTATGAAATGGTGAGTCTACACAGCACTGGAAATGGTGAGTTCTCAGAGTTAGTACACATTAGTAAGGGGAATCTGGGAAGTCAAGCACCTGACATGGGGAGATGGCTTGCAAACATGTTTTACTTCTTGTGAAAACTTTATCCATATGAGCCATTCTATAACCAGACACACAGTGCAGAAAGAAAACTGACAAAAATGATCAGAGTTCATTAACTGTTTTTATTCACAATAAATCAGTAAATAAAAGCACATCTCAAGTAAGTCACAGTTTTTCTCAAAAATCTTACTATATGAGACTTATATTTTCATGATTAAATTTAGCTAAAAGTACTTGAACAGGACACTCAAGGAGAAGGCTGTGAATTGTGAGAGAGAGATCTGAACAATTTGGTTAAATGTAAGTTGAGGCAGTACGCTCTCTCTCTCCCACTACATATACACACACAGTGGATATAAAAAGTTTACACACCACTGCAAGCAGACGCTTGAAGGTTTTGGGTCAAAAGTGACTGGTATCTGAAACTGTTCAGAATTCCCTCCACCTTCACTAAAGCCCCAGTTCCAGCTCAAGAAAAGCATCCCCAAAACATGATACTGCCACACCACCATGCTTCACCGTGGGGATGGTGTTCTTTTGGTGATGCAAAGTGTTGTTTTTGTGCTAAATGTACCTTTTGGAATTGTGGCCAAAAAGTTCAACCTTGGTCTCATCATTCCATAACACATTTTCTCACAAGCTTTTGGAGACTTGATGTATTGTTTTGCAAATTTCAGCCAGGCCTGGATGTTTTTCTGTGTAAGAAAAGGCTTCGGTCTTCCAACCCTACCCCATACTCCAGACATATGTAGAATACGGGAGATTGTCACATGTAGTATACAACCAGTACTTGCCAGAAAATCCTGCAGCTCCTTCAGTGTTGCTGTAGGTCTCTTAGCAGCCTCCCTGTCCAGTTTTCGTCTTGCCTTTTCATCAATTTTGGAGGGACATCCAGATCTTTGCAACGTCACTGCTGTCTCTTATTTTCTCACTTTTTATTGACCGTCTTTGCTGTGTTCCATGGTGTAGCCAATGCTGTGGAATTTTTTTTTGTACCCTTCTCCTGACTGATACCTTTCAACAATGAGATCCCTTTGATGCTTTGTAAGCTCTCTGCGAACCATGGCTTTTGCTATAGCAGGCAACTGAGTAAATGTCAGGAAAATCCTACTAGGACAGCTGAACTTTATTTGGGGTCAATCAGAGTCTCTTTAATTGATGGCAGGTGTGTACCCATGAAGACTGAATATTGTAATTAAATCAAAAGGTGCTTCAACAAAGTATTAGTTTAATGGTATGCACACACAACAAAGTATTATTTTAAGGGTGTGCACACTTATGCAACCAGCGTATTTGTATGTTTTTTTAATTTTTTTATATTTTTCCCCTAAAAGATTTTTTGTTTTTCAATTGAATTGTACAGGTTATAGGTCACATTAAATGTGGGAAAAGTTTTGAAATTATTTATTGTGGTCTCATTTTTTTATATAACAAAAACTGGGCATTTTAACAGGGGTGTGTAAACTTTTTATATCCAGTGTGTGTGTGTGTGTGTGTGTGTGTGTGTGTGTGTGTGTGTGTGTGTATATATATATATATATATATATATATATATATATATATATATATATATATATATATATATATATATATATATACACACACACACACACACACACACACACACACACACACACACACACACACACAGTGAGAGAAAGAAAAGAGGAGGCACATATGTGCATGCAAGGGCACCCGCACACAAACACACACACAGAAAATCATATTTATCAATGTGAAATACACATTTCAGCATTTACAATTCAACAGAAAAAGCTTCAAAATTCAGATGCTTACCTCAGAAATAAAGTACAAAGTGCCTCTGTGTCTGAAAAGTCGGGCTGACGGACGTAGATGTATAGCTTTACTAAGGTCATTTATAGCTTCATTAATTCGTCCCAGTGGAGAAAGAATCTGTGGAAGCAAAACAGAGGAGTTAATAATGTGCTACTACTAGCTAAAAAAAAAAGTATAAAAAACTGATTACTTTATCCTACACTTCTGGTCTGAGAATTCTAGGCTAAATGTCCAAATATAGTCAGTGCTCCCTTATGCGTTCAAAAGACATGTGTAAATGGGCGTGTCTTCATTGAAGGTTGAACGTCGAGCTGGCACCTCAGCGTTCATGAAAATCTACTGCCAATCTTTAGCGGACCGGAGTACCGCTGTGGCGACCCCTAACCGGGAAAAGCCGAAAGACAAACAACTATTGTTTTGTTATTGTAGCAAATCTCATTTTTATGTTTTGTTATTGTATCAACCCTCTCTTCTTGAAATGTTTACTTGTAATGTATGACTTTTAACTTTTATTTTCTTGAAATCTTTATTTGTAATGTATGATTTTTATAATCCTGGAGCTTTTCTCCCAAGGCATCCACTGAAAATGGGCTTTTACTGGCCTCATGAACCTCCCCGGTAATCAAATGCCAATAAATAAATAAATAAACAAACAAATAAATAAATGTTGTTCTCTCTCCATCTCACAGATTCAGAGATATTCCAAGGCAACAATCGCTTATCACCATTCTCACTTTGCCAGTACCCTCCCTTCAAGCAGTACCTGCTTTCTACAAGAGGGCCATACTAGTCAGCTCAGGAGTTAATTGTCAGATACCCAAAGATGATCTAATTTATTTTTAAAGGAACACAGAATTGCACTGCTTAACATGTAGAGCAAGTTTATTCCAGACTTTGGGAGGTGCTGGGTTATTAACTTATCCCTCCACAGTGTTTTATCTGTTGGTGAAGATTTAGGTCCTTTGATCTAGCACTGGTGGAGGTATTAAACTTATGGAGAAAAAGGAGGTCCAGGACAACTCTCTCTCCAACAGCACAGGAAGCGAGACAAAGAACATCCCCAAAAAGTCTGTAAGATGCTGAAAGAAGGGATAAGGCTTCCTATCTCTTTTGGTAGCTTGGGGACTTAACAGCTGTAACCTTTCCAGTTAGGAACACTTGGGGGCTTTCTAATTCTTTGATATGTTTGTTATGGGAGTGCATATCGCATACAAGTAGTTCTTACCCGGAGGTAAATCTTCCTGTAACAATGTTAATACTTTTATCTAGAAGTCAGGTACTGCATCTGGGACTGGAGATTTCCAATTAGGAGCTTTTCTTAATTTTGTTTCGGTTTCTCTGGTCATTACTTCATTCCATTTCATATCCTGTACATTTGAACTTCTTGCTGTTACTGTTTCTTTTACTATTTCTATCAATTCAGCATTTTTATCTGTGGTCTTTCTATTCCTTTTGCTTTGTTTCTCAATTTTCTAAAAAACATTTTTGGAATATCAATGAACTGATTATTTTGTACTTTTGTCTTTATAATTTATCTGCAAATCTCCTATTTTTTCTGCCTGTGCTGATATCTTTGCAGCAGTGCACAGCAGATCCTGGTCTGTTCTAATACTGCCCATTGCTATTATCACATCTGTCTGTCCATGTATTCTTGTTATCTTCTAACAGTGACACCTCATGTCTTAACTGCTTTATAGTTTTCTCTATTCGGTACTTCCACAATGGCATTTGATTTCTTCCTTTCCCTTATAGCCCTGTATTTTTGACTTTATCGGTTATTAATTTTGCTGCACAGTAATATATCCTATTTACTTCTTTTATATCATATCACATGAAATGCATTTTGTTAATAGTCTTGATTACTGTGTTCATTTGTTTTATCAGACTTATAATACTTTGAGCCTTGACTTTCTGTAATCTGTTTCTTTCATCGATCTTATTATGTCTATCCTTCTCAATTAAATCAAGCAAATCTTCCCTTAGAACTTTTTCTTCTAAACGGAGGGCACATTCTTTATTCTCCATTTCCTGCAGGCATTCTACAGAAAGTCCAAAACATCTTCCTGTGACATTCACTTCAGGTACATCCTGCGTCATCCATTGCCCTTTCATATGGGAACTCACTGGCATATCAACTCCAAACACTGACTGCGTCAGAGTTGTCACCATTTCCTGTCCCTTCCTTTGCTGTGCAATTCCAACTGACTTTTTGTGCTGGTTTCCTACTGAAGGCTCCAGAGTACCTTTATATGTGGCATCTGGTCAGATGCTTCCTATTCCACCTGTTTAACCTTCTTAATTTGGGGACTCACTTTTCCATCAAGCTTTGATGTTACAAGAGCTGGATTATCTACAATAACTCCTTCACTTCATAGGTAATCCATAACTTCAGTTTCTTTTCTTTAAATTCTCTATTAGTAATCCTCTTTTCTACTTTTCCCCCTTTGTTTTCATATTTTTTGTATTGTGAAACTTTCCATAGCTGGAAGTTCTTTTTAAATATCCTTAGTACTACTTTTTTGTATTAATTAGTTTTTCTTTATCCTTTGCATAAATATCTCACCATATTAAATCACTTCTTTCCGATGTCCATATTTCTTCTTCAGATGTCTTCCACTCCACCTCTTTTTCTTTACTTTGGGGATTCGTTGTTCCATCATGCTGTAATATAACCTGTGTTTTACTTTCAACACTAAATCTTTCACTTTGCAGGTATTTCATAACTTCAGCTTCTATTTGTTTATCTTCTGCTTTACTTATCTTCAGTTCTCCATTCCCCCTTTATGATCTTATTTTTGTATTATGAAATTTTCCATATCCGGGTGCCTTTGTCTGTATTTTTCTTCAAATATCTTTGGAGCTGCTTTTTTTGTACTGATTAATCTGTCTTTCTCCCTTGCAAAAATATTACATCATATCAGAGCTCTCTTTCTTTCCCACGTTCATGTTTCTTTTTTATACCTTTCAAAAATCCCTAGGTTTTGTTCTTGATATTTTTACACTTCCTCAGTTATTTCTTTTTTTTCAAACAGCCCAAGATTCATTGGCCTATATAGTGTTTTTCATGAATCTTTTGTATTAATGAGCACAAATTTGCATTTGAAACTTTTGACAGTTTTTCTTGTATAAGTATTTTTATTTTCTCTAATTTTTGTTAATCTTTATGAATATCTTTTATCCGGAAATTCTGGGCTTCTTGCATAATATTAACAATACATGACTTCTTTTTTATCCTCTATAGTACATTCTATCATTTTTATGGCTCATTTCTGGCCTGCCAGTTTATGTGTTTTTTGTGGACTACCACTTTCTTTGACAACAGGGGGGTCATCCTCGTAAGCCTGGCCTAACCCCATTTTGGGAATGTTTCCATGTCTTGAGGATTCCACATGGTCATTTTTTCCAGTCTTGGCACCAGTGCGCCTACCAGGATTGGACACTTTTATCCGGGGACTTGGGCACCCAGCTATCTTTTTTATTTTTTTATTTTCTAACTTACTTCTAAACATGATATATGCTATAAAAAATACTGTATATACATCAGTGTTTTTCCAAAATCTCACTAAGGCAACAGAGTCCACCTTCCTGAAGGTACTCACCAAGACTTCAGTATGAATTCAGTTCCAGCAATATTACTCACTTTTGCTTGCTGATTTCATCATCACTCCATCCAGACCCTAGTGTTCTCAGGGGAATGGAAAATTATGATTGAGATGAAATGTATTCATGAATCCATATAATATACTGAGAAGATACTCAAAAGAAGACAGAAATGGACTTCTTTCACTTTTCAAAGATACCCTCATACATAAATGACAATAGAGAAAACTCATTCAAATGGACAGTTCGTATATTTTGATAGGTTTCTAAACTATTTCAGCCAAAGCAGCAATGGACTGTCAGCCAGTCTCACTTTGATAGTAGGAGAGATGAGATAACATTTTTCCTTTAGCAGGAAGGATTATCCACTAGATGCAACCCCTTAGGTTCTTCTGCCAACAATGCCTGCAGCAGTTCAGAAGGACTTTTCCCCCTGGACCCTTCAAATTAGGCTGTGGTACTTTCAAAATCATCTCAAGCATAATTGCCCCATGTACCTTACTTGGTTTCGTAAGCCGCAGTGGTGCAGCAGTAGTGTTGTCGCCTCACAGCAAAAGGTTCTCCCGTTCGATTCTCGGCTGGAGCGCCTACTGTGTGGAGTCTGCATGTCCTTCCCACGGTCGAGTGGCGTTCGAAAGACATGCGTAGGGCATGCCTTCATTGAAGGCTGGGCATCGAGCTGGCACCTCATCAACGTAAAAATCTACTGCCAATCATTAGCGGACCGGAGTTCCGCTGTGGTGACCCCTAACCAGGAAAAGCTGAAAGAAGAACAACCTTACTTGGTTTCCTGGCATGTTAGTAACTAGTTTCTCTTCCCTGAGAAGTCAGAAGAAAAGGTATGTCGGTCTTGAGAAAAAACACTGCTGGACTTGAATTCCAAGAACTTTTTAAGAAATTCTCTTCTTTATGGTCTACACTCACTGCTAGATTCATTTTTTCAACCTTTTAAAGCTGGACTTCAAACTTCTTTTTTCATTTTTTCCTCTAAGGAAGAAGCCCATGCCTTCTGCTTTTTGTGGCCAAACTGAAGTACTTGCAAGGCCAGCAGTTCTCAATGTAGTGCTCTAGCCCAAACAAAATATATTCAAAAATAACAATATTTTGTGGCTTTCTACCACATTTGCATTTATTTGTGAACTTGGTCAAAAATTCATAGAAACAGAAAATAAAAACATGCTAATAATCTTCAAATTTTAGACAGATAATTTGGAAGTCTTCATCACTGTGCAGGCAAAATTATGTTGAAGCAAGTAGATGTTCCTCTGGTGAAGTAATGGGAATTGTTTACAGCGTGCATAAAGCCATCTGAAAAGAAACTGCCATGAGCACACCTACTTTAGTGTATACTAGCTCAAGCCTTCAATGTAAGAATACAGGGAAGGTAAGAAGCTGCTATTCCAAATGTGGTCTGGGAAACATATGATTGAGAAGAAAATCCATATCTTTTGATTTATCATTACAGTTACTGTTCTCAAAGAAAGTTAATGGTGCTGTGCTGTGACTGATGTAATATCCTGCATGCGCAGAAGAAGAGAAGAAAAGGATTCATACTTGACTGTAGCGGTTCCATTTTAATATACTCAAAACACCATCTTTCTGGGAAGGAAACGCTTTTCATCTCCCCAACCAAAGATCTATTTGCACATTTTTCAAATGTTACAACTTCATAAAGTGATCCAGGAAAAAATAAAAAAGCATCATAACCTGTACAATGTGCAGCAAGAGAAAACACTTCAGCATTGCAACATTTCTCCTTCTTCATTTTCTGCCTTTTATCACTTTAATTTTATAAAGCAGAGTTGGAGGTACCAGAAAGCCTACACATGTCCTGATGGTGAAGCCCTTGGTGGTACTAAAAAAATGGTAACTGGACACTGCCCTTCTTTGTCATGTTGAGGCCACAAATTTTTAACGCATTCTGGTGCAAGCCTTTGGTGGTCGAGTTAGTGCGTACCTATGATAAGGAATACACCCTCATCACAAGGAGCTTTTGTGGTATAATGTTCTCTGAACCTTGAAATAAGACAGTGTTTCTCTCTGAGCAAAAAGAAGCCAATGAATGTCAAAACACTGTTGATGTCTGAAATCACTTTCAAAGTGATTACTTCAGTTTATTTAACAGATTTGTGAGATAAAGTAACTTTTAAATTTTAACATTTTCTTTTTTAGAGGACTCTAATTTCTTCACAAATTAGAGAAGTACTTTATGTCTTCCCTTATCCCCACACCTTTTAGGCATGAATATGTTTTTTTTTTTTTTTTGCCATTTTATTGAACCTTCCTGTGTAACAGACTTAGCAGTTAGTCTTATTTTCTTCTCAGAAGAAAGGCCTTCAAATTCCATACACGTCCTAATTTTAACAGCAGGTATAACATTAAAGAAGTTTTCTACGGTATGCCACTGCCAATCAGATGCACATGATATGAAAATCTATAGATGGATTCTGCCTTCTGCAGACATACCGCCTTCCCACATCATTGTCATCTCATATTTGCTGCCCATCAGACAATCACCCCCTGCACTTGCAGGACACTCGTGCCATCCACCATCCCATCAAATTATCTGTCAATAGTAGAATGAGAAAGATGACCAGCAAGACAGGCCATCACCCAGACAATCTAACAACTGGTTTTATTTCTTCTGTATTACCCACCCCACCATGGCCTTGGCATGACTGCTACTAAAGAAGGGTCCACAATACTAACTTCATGTGGCATATGTACTGCAGTGCATGCATTGAAATAAGACTATAGAGTTTTCACACTGCTTGGTGGGCCAATGCACATGTCCTAACCCTTATGCTGTTGTACCTCACAGACTGTGGAATTTTAGCACAACGGTAGACTATGCCGCCGCTCTGCCTCCCCAAAATAAGCAAGCAAGTACTGGCCACTGTGATCTACCTGCTCCAGTCAGCTCCTCCAATGGACAGGTCAACAGTCAATTCTGGGTCATAATAGTTACACTCAAATCTTCATCACCCTATATCATGGAACCAGCACACAGGCATGATTGTTCAGACGGGCAAACAAAATCACCAAACAGCACTGGTAACAGCAGAAGATGAAAATATCCAGTAAATATGGAACAAGTACAAAATTTGGTGAAAAGCAACATGCAGGTACTGCAAATCAATCAGTCAATCAATACAAGCTATTTCTGACCGAATACTTGTAAAATGAACTCGGAGCCTGTGGAATGCAACTGACTGCTATGAAAAGGATGAACAAAAGAAATCTTGAAATAATGTCAGCTTTGAATATACCAGTGTAAGATTCAGGATGGTTACGTCTGCTGCAAGAATAATGCCATGCAGTAGTTAACTGCAAATAATGCTAGGAATGTTGCATTGATAAAAGCACATGAAGAAGGAAAGAAAAGCCAAGGTGTAGATAGCAAATGAAATACTTCATCTCAAGGTAAGTCCTCCTTATTAAATTTCTCATTTTTTACTACCACGAGGACTCAATGGTGAATTAAATACAGTATTCTGCAGTGGGAGAGGGGTGAAGGGCTTCTGTACCAGACCTGGTCACTTCTTTACTGCACCATCCCCAAGAAAAAATGGTTTTGCTTACAAAAGTCTTCTTCAATATGCTACAAAATTAATTCCATTACATGTCAGTTTTGTAACCATACATAATGGCAATGTAAGAGTATTTGTGTGAAAACATTTAAAGGATTTATTTATGATGATTACACTGTCGCTAGATGATACAAATCACACTAAGAGTGAGGGGGTTACTCTGGAGACACTGGTTACTCTAAGCAAGACTCCAGTGTGAAGACAACAGGTGTCTGAGCTGGAAGGGCTGATGAGCTTTCCTTGTCTTAACCTGTCAGTCCTTTTTAAATGCTAGTCCTACTTTTGCCCCTGGGAGAGAGGATAGATATCATATTTGACAATGCTTTCTATTCTGTTAGTAGGGACCAACATTTGACATCATCAAATACCCTAAACTGTACTGGCAGTGCTGCGTTCGAATGCAGTGGAGTAATATGACAGTAATGAGTAAGAATGGTCAGAAAAACACCCCAGAGAGACTCTATAAACATTAGAAATAAAGTGAAATATTCTGCATGCCTACATTTGGCCAGTACTATCAATTAATGGAGAATAGTGCTTGTAAAACAATCAAGACCATAATGCTTTAGACTGCTTCTACATGGTTATCTTTTTCAGAAATGAAGCAGAACTAATGATAAATTATTCAGATTCTGCAATGCACTGGTCTTCAATACTGTACTTTGCATGGCTGAAATAATATGTCATTCAAACAAGCAGCATGAAGGGACACTCAAGGTGTTTCACAGCACTGCAATGTACACAAGAATGTACTGCATCAAATGATGCTTTTAGATATGAAAAAATATGAAAATAAAATTAAATATTCCTTTTGCCTTTATTTGTCAATGATTTCTATCACAAAACAGTGTTTGGTACATCATCAAGGCCATGATTGTTGCATGTTGTCTTCCCAAGATAACCTTTTATTTTCTTCAGTAAAACATTTATTTAAAAAAATGAACTGAAACTTAAGCTTAACTACATGGAAACATGGCACTAAGTTATCTAAAGCATGTAAGATAAAGTTACATTTTCATTTTGCCCATACTTGGCTACTACTTCTCACTATCGCATGCTCTGTCAAAGAAAAAAGACCATAATGATGTATGGTACTTCTCAATGATTAACTTTTTTCACAAATACATTTGCACAATAGAATTAATATAGCCCTAAGATGCTACGGTGCCCCACAGTACTGCAACATCTACATGTAAACTCCTGCACCAAATGATACAGTTAAATACATAAAGTGAAATATTTCCTTGCCAGTATTTGGTTATTTCTCACATTCTGATGTTACAAAATAGTGTATGGCAAAGAATCAAGACCATGACACTACATGGTGCTTCCTTATAATCATCTTTTTTTTTCACAGGTGTATTTCCATGGTAGAAACAATAAATCCTTCAGATGACACGTGCCATGTCACTGTGGTAGCCACACGTAGGCTCTAAACCAAAAAATTTTAACCATGTCAAATCTTCTTCTTCTTTTGGCTTTTCCCAGTTAGGGGTTGCCACAGTGGAACTCCGATCCGCTAATGATTGGCAGTAGATTTTTACGGTGCCGAGGTGCCAGCCTGACACCCAACCTTAACGAAGGCACGCCCATTCACGCATGCCTTTCGAATGCCACTCGACCATGGGGAGGACATGCAGACTCCACACAGAAGGTGCTCCATCCAAGAATCGAATGGGAGAACCCTTTGGTGTGAGGTGGCAATGCTACCACTGCACCACTGCAGCATTTTTAAACATGTCAAATAAAGTTAAATATTTCCTTTCTGTATATCAGGCTATTATTTCTTAATATCAGGCATCAGAAAATAGCACATGCAAAAACATTAAGACCATAACGCTTATGATGCTTCTATATGACCATTTCTTTCAAAGTACATCTGAGCAGAAGAATTATTATGACATTCAGATGCTGTACTTTTTGTGATGAATGACTACACCATTTAACCAAGCAAAAAAAATCATGGGACATTTAAGGTGAGCTGGTTTTAATTAAGTAGAAAAAAAATTATATGTTAGCAAAATAGTGTTTGGCTCTTGATTACAAGAATACATTAACTGTGCTTAAAGAATATAGCATTATACTGTGCAAAGATCTAAGTGTTCCATACAGAAAGTACTTTGCTCTAGATATGATTAAATAGACAGAATGGTAGACAGATAGATTACGTTGCTTTGAGTATTGCACCTTTGTACAGCTGAATTATTACAGCTTCCAGATGGCACGGATTGCACAGTTAAACAGCATTTAAAGTCCAGCACAGCACTGGACCTTCGGATGCTTTTCTTCATTCCACCTAAAAAACCATCAGCCCCCTCCTCCAGTGAGTCTATACCTACTTGTTCCCTTGTCGGTCGACAGTGTGGCTGCTGACTCAGGCAATATTCAACCAGAGAAGCTACTGTCCATGCAGCATGAAGACTGCTTGATGCTGACCATCAGCCTTCAATGAAGCCCAAATGGCATCTCAAGGGCTCAAAGGAGATCAAAGATATCAATCGTTAGAGCCACCCACTGAATGGCTTGCCACTATCCAATCAGAGGACCTACAAGGAAGCCCTCATTAGTATGGACCGACAGCTGTTTCTAAAAGGTATTAATCCCACCCAGAGGTGGATGATGTAAGCAACCACATCAATAAAGGCCAAGCTCTACCTTTCCAATGTGCAGAAGTTTTAGGATGCATGCACTACAAAAGGCTACCACCAATGCCAAGCCCAGACTGTAGAGTTGGCTGCACTGTTCTGCTGTGCCTTTACTTGTATGGTGGAGAGTGGCCAACTGACCCACACCCCCACCTTTGGAAGGGCAAGCTGGCATCTGCCTCTCAGTCCTATCTCCCCCAGCCCTCGTCTCATCCAGTGAATAAACTGCTACTTGAACTAGTGCAAGTCTGTGTTACAGATATTACAAATGTCTTACTCACCCACTAGCAGTCTGCAAACAGTTAAAAGTGCATGTTCAGCAGTCCTCAAGTTATCATTTAATTGTAATACAGTATTTATTCCAGTAAAGTAAAACATTGCCATAGCAGTACTGTGAGCAAATATTACAGTTCTAGTACAGCCTAGTTCTGCAGCATACATGGATAAACCCCAGACTATAACAAAGGTGGCTCCAGTTTACTAGCTGTTTGAGCACCTCCTGGATTAGGCATGCGGTAGAGCAATGACGGTGCTTAGCTAGTTTACCTTACCTGTTGACTTCTAACACCATTAACATATACAGTGTTCACAGATATCCACAAATGTTTTTTAATGTGACTGCCATCTAATGGAAGTGAGATAATTTGATATGCATTCCCCAAACTGGATTCCCTTTGATTATATTCAAGCAAATACCATTCTTATCAATAAAAAGAGATGAAAATTACTTTCACGTGAAAAAAAAAAAAAAAAATCAGTAAAGGCTTTTTTGCAAGGGGGCACACCTCCTGTAACCCCCGAGGAAAGAGTCCCCTTCAGCACCCAGTTTATATATACCAGCTCCATAGTTACATAATAGCAGAGAAAAGTATAACCTTAATCATCAATGAAGTTGGTTTTGTGTGGTTTTTATCTGCACAAATGGTATTCACTTAAATATGGTTTGGCATATCAACTGAATCTTCTCTCTCCAAATTAGTGAAGTAATGCAATACCAATTAAATAATATCAGTGTGCACTACAATGATGAATAATTAGAAGTTATGTACCTACCATAACGTTCCATGTTAGTTGTCTTCTCTCGCCTTCTTTCTTGCTGGATGGGTTCGGAGCCGATCCTCGGCTCCGACTCGACACTTGCTAAGCTCAAAAGTCACTTCCACCAGCTCGAGGCAGCCCCATATCCCATGATGCAAGGCGGAGATTACCCAGATCTCGTTTGGTAGTTAGAGGGAAAAATACCTACTATCTTCCCCCAAGGGAAGAAGAACAACTAACCTGAGAAAAAAAAACTGAAAGGGGAACCAGGTAACTAAGTGCAGAGCTAACTGGTGTCCAAGGGAGAAATCTCCCAGAGAAGAGGATAGTACAAGGTTTGTCCAGGCTAGGGGGACAGGAGGGAGGGACGCAAGAAAGAAGGCGAGAGAAGACAACTAACATGGAACGTTATGGTAGGTACATAGCTTCTAAATGTTAAGTTGTCAATCTTGCCTTCATTCTTGCTGGATGGGACCGCGTCCCTAGCACCTCTATCCTGGGTGGCTCAATGGAACAGACTCTTGAGAACTGTGGAACCAAAACTCGCCCTGTCCCTGGAGGCCAAATCCAATTTGTAATTTGAGACGAATGTATGAGGAGTGAGTGGCCCAAGTGGCTGCTGCACAAATAGTGTCTAATGGTAGTCTAGCCTGAAAGGCTGTAGATGTGGCTAGGCCTCTAGTAGAATGAGCCTTTGGTATTGAGATCAGCTGTTTGCCCCTAAGCTGATAAATATAAGAAATAGTGGAAGACAGCCATCTGGATAAGGTCACCTTAGAAACGGGGAGACCTTTCTTATTTTCAGCATAAGAAAGAAAAAGCTGATCAGACTTTCTAGATTGCTTTGTTCTGTCCAAGTAATATCTGAGTTGGCGATGAACATCTAGGCAATGCAATTTTTGTTCTGCCCTGTCAGAGTAATTGGGAAAAAATACTGGAAGATCAATAGATTGGTTTAAATTTATCTTAGAAACAACCTTGGGCAAAAAGGATGGATTAGTTCTCAAAGATACTCTATTCTTGTGGAAGACCAAGTAAGGGGGACGAACACAGAGAGCATGAAGTTCAGACACCCTTCTAGCCGAAGTAATAGCGACTAGAAAGAGTGTCTTCCAAGAGAGAAGTTCAACGAGCATGTAGCAGCCGGTTCAAAGGGGGGAAGTATTAAGGATGCCAGCACTAAATTTAGATCCCACTGTGGTGGAGGATCCCTAACAGGTGGTTTAGGTAGGAAGATCCCTCTGAGAAAGGTTTTGCAAAGTTTGTGAGACATAATGTTCTGGTCTGCAAATCCGACATGAAAATTCGAGATTGCTGCCGGCTGGACTTTAACTGTGGAAGAAGAAGAACCAGAGTGAAAATTTTCAGCTAGGAAGTCCAAAACTGACTGAATAGGAGCAGTAAAGGGATCTATGTTCTTAGACCTTGCCCAAAAGGAAAAACGTTGCCATTTGCTAGAGTAAATCCTTCTGGTAAAGGACTTTAGAGAAGCTACTATGATATTCCTAACGGGATTAGAGATCATAGGAAGCCTGGCTAAGGAAGGAAGTAGAGCAACCAAGCAGTGAGGTTGAGGGAACGAATGGACTGGTGCAGTTGACCCGACTGGTGGGTCAGAAGATCTGGAACTGGGTCCAGATGCCAAGGCTGCACTATGAGATGTCGATGAAGGAACGGGAACCAAATTTGTCGAGGCCAGTAAGGAGCAATGAGAATCAGCTTGGCTCTCAAGTCGGTAGCTTTCTGAAGTACTTGAGGAATCAACGGAAAAGGGGGAAAAGCATACAGAAGCCCCCGGGGCCAATCCTGGGTTAGAGCGTCTCTGGGGGGATGGCCTGGAAGTGGAAAGAGAGAGAAGAAGTCTGGGCATTTGCTGTTTTGGGGTGTAGCAAAAAGGTCGCAGCAAGGAGGGCCCCACTTCTGAAAAATCTCTTCCGCTATAGATTGTTTGAGAGACCACTCGTGAGGCATGAGTATAGCTCTGCTCAACCTGTCCGCTATGATATTGGTTTTCCCGGGGATATGTGTTGCTATCAGAAACCGCTGAGAGGAGATCGCCCATTTCCAAAGTCTGAGAGCTTCTCGACACAGAGGATAGGACTTGGCCCCGCCCTGTTTGTTGATATACCATACTACGGACATGTGAACTGCGATAGTTCCTAAAGGAAGAAAGTCGTTGAGGGCTTGCAACGTTAAAAGCACTGCTCTCATCTCTAGGACATTTATATACAGGTGGTATTTGAACGGTTGCCACGTGCCATGGACCATCCTGCCCTGATAATGCCCCCCCCCACCAGATCAGGGAGGCATCCGGTGACAGTGGCTACGGGGCGGGGACAAATGGTCTGCCCTGATGGACTGGGGAAGAAATTCACCAGGATAGGTGGCTCTTGCAGATCTGTGTGACAAGGATCTTGTGACGCATGGGCAACTGCTGGAAGGACCATTGGGTAAACAACATCCACTGTAGGAGACGCATGTAAAAGCGGGCCAGAGGAAGAAGTGTGATGGCAGCTGCCATTAGGCCTAACACTTTCAGGACCAACCTGGCTTGTAACTTTTTGCTGAATAGGATGATCCGAACATGATTTTGGATATCCAGGATTCTTTGATTTGTTAGATTTGCTGACATCCGAGTAGTGTCTAGATCTGCGCCTATAAAGGTAACAGATTGGCAAGGCGATAAGGAAGACTTTTCAAAGTTGACAGAAATCCCTAACTGGTTGCAGAGACGTAGAGTGTAATCCCTGGCCTGGAGAAGTTGATGCCTGGTGGTGGCTGTGAGGAGCCAGTCGTCTAGGTATGGAAACACCTGGAATCCCTGACGTCTCAGGTGAGCCGTGACCACTGCCATGCATTTGGTGAACACTCTGGGGGCTGTGGTGAGACCAAAGGGCAGGGCTCTGAATTGAAAATGACTGGTCCCCAGCCAAAAGCGGAGAAACCTTCTGGAGCGTCTGTGGATTTTTATGTGATAGTACGCATCCTGGAGGTCTATAGAGCACATCCAGTTGTCTTTGCCCAGAAAGGGCAAAATCGATTGAAGTGTGATCATCCGAAAACTCGTCTTTTGACAGACTTGTTTAGTCTGCTGAGGTCTAATATTGGTCTCCAGTCTCCTGTCTTTTTGGGGACCAAAAAGAACCTTGAGTAGATTCCGGATTCTAAATGGCCTGCTGGAACTGGCTGGATGGCCCTTTTCTCTAGAAGTTTTGAAACCTCTAGCTTTGCAATTTCCCTTAGACCGGGTGGAACGTCTGGAAGGGATCCTTTTTGAGGGAAGGGGCTTTTCTCAAAAGGTATTTTGTAACCCTCAGATATGACTGACTGTACCCATTTGTCTTGAGAAAGGGAAAGCCAGGCTTCTGGGTACAGTGACAATCTCCCCCCGACTGCCTCCAAGGGTGGGCAGTCAGGCAACACCTCAGGGATGCTGGAAGGGCTTGTCAGAGAGAGGCTCTCTGCTGCCCTGGTTCTGCGGACCCCCTCTGCCCCTAGGGCGGCATCTGTTATTACCCCCTCTGCCTCTGGGGGTAAACTGACCACGTGCATCAGGCGTGACTCCTTGAGATTTTCGGAACCACATTTTCCCTCCCTTCTGACCTTTGGGGTAAGGCCTTGAAGGGGTGGAGAAACGGACTCGTACGGCAGAAAGAGTCTTGCCGTCTTGCTCGCACCTGGTAAAAGTGTCCTTCACCTGAGGTCCAAACAAAGTTGTCCCATCGAAGGGAGAGTTTGTGAAGGACGCCTTAAAGGGGTCTGCAAAATTGCAAAGTCACATCCAGGACTGGCGTCTGAGAGCCACTCCTGTGCCTGCAGCTCTACTCGCTCCATCGGCTGCATAAGAAATGAGCCGCATGGAGGAGTTAGTTATGGAATTTAGGATTCCCAGCTGAGAGGCAATCTTCTCTTGAGCCCCAGCAGCTGATGGATCCTGTACCACCTCACCCTCTTTGAAGTCGGGTGAAGTGAAATAGATAATTCAGCGAACGCATAACAAAGGTCGCGGAGGAAAACATCCGCTTACCATACCTGTCCATGGTCCTAGACTCCTTGTTAGGAGGATGGACGATGCACGGAAGGATCTGCAAGTTCCTTTTTGGTGGCGGCCACCACCACCATGGCATCAACCGGAACACCTTTGGTGAGAAACTGTTTTTCAGTGGGAGCCATGATAAATTTAGAAGGCCTCCTGGGGACAGGATCCACGGAATCAGGAGATGCCCACGCCTTTCGAACTATCACGTCCATGAGGGGGTCGAAAGGCGGAGAAACCCAGGAGGTGGAGGGTCGAGATCCAAAAGCCTCCAGGTATACCAACTCATCCTCGGAGGGGTTAATGGAGGGCCAGTTCCCCCTCTGTTTCAGGAGTTCAAGAATGTCTGAAAAGGAGACATCCTCAGAGGGGGATCTTGGGGACCCCTCCGACTCATCTAAGTCGGTATCTGATGTTGTAGACTCAGGAGTCTAAATGCTTCCTCTTGCAAGTCCTCTTACGCGGGGGTTCCCCCTGAAGGATCAGGAGAAACCTCGGAAGAGGAAGGTATTCCCAATGGGGAAACCTGGGGCGATGGATCTCTGGGTCTGGGAGCAAGAGAGTGGGAAGAGATATCTACAGGCACTGAAGAGGGAGGAGCTAAAGGACCGACTGTTGACTCAGCTCGGGGGCTAGTACACTCCTCATCACCTCGAAGGCTCCCCTCCCGGGGAGGACCAAGAGCTCCCACTCCGAGGAAACAGGAATCCCCGGCCCCACCGAAAGGGAAGGCTCCGAAGCAGCTGTCGGTGCCGAGCTTACCAAAGCCGAAACTCCAAGGGGGAGAACGGGTCGGACAAGGGTCCGATGCCACTCGCCTCGGAACCGACAAAGGAAGCCCGACGACGGATCCCTCCAAGGGCGGTCTCAAGGAGGAGATAGGAGTCGAAGGCGACAGAGCCGAAGGAGTGGTATCGGCTCCGAAGCACCAACAGTCACAGTTCCAATAAGCTCCGGCTCCGAGCTCTGAAGGAGAGTCGAAGGAGGAATTTCTGGAGGGTGTGGAATAGCGGTCGTCTGCTGAGATGGGCTATGAAGCATATGGGCCAGTGCCTGTGATTTCAGCAGTCTACTCACCACTCTCTCCAAGTCATGGTCTGAGAGTCTGGAAGTCCTTGAGGATCGGCTCCGATGGCTCCGCTCCGAAAGTAAGGGAGAGACCGGAGCCAAAAGAATAGGCTCCAGCGATGGAGATCTGGATCTCTTTCTCGACGGAGCCATCGGAGCCAAAGAACCTTCGGTTCCAGTTGGAGCCGACAACTTGTCGGCTCCGAGCTGGGTCAGAGATGTGTCGGCTCCAGCCGGAGCCGACACAGGCATGGAAGCAAGAGTATCGAACCTTCAGAGAAGGAAGGATCGGCTCCAGCCAGAGCCGATCTCGACTCCGAGGGAGTCGGAGCCAAGGCTGAAGGCTTGGACACTGAAGCCTGGGCCTTGGGAGACTTTGAGGGATTCCCCGAGCTGGACGTAGCCGGGGAGCTCTCAGGCTTTAATAAGCCCCTGAGAATAAGTTTATTTTTACGTTCCTGCAGGACTCTCTGGCTGAAGGAGTGACAAATAGCACAGGAGTCCTGCAGGTGTAGAGGTCCCAGGCAATAAATACAAGAAGTGTGACCGTCTGTCAGAGACATCTTCTGACAGCACGAGTCACACTTCTTGAAGCCTGAGACCCTAGCTTCTTTGGACATGACTAAGTCCCTAATACACACACACTACACAGTCAGTCCAAAAATTAAACTAAATTAACAAAATCAAGTACAGGGAAAAAACACACAGACACACCCAAACAAACCCTGACAGGAAAAATATAGGAGGGGTAAGGACCTAAGGCCCGACTAGCAAAAATAAAGAATAAAGGGAACTGGATACTAACGGGAATGGGGCTAAGTGAATCGGGAAGTTAATAAAGTAATATATATATAAAAATAAAGTACTGGAGTGGACTAAAGTCTCAGAAATATAGTTAGAAAAATTCACTTACCAGGAGCTGGTAAAAAGTTACCTCATGAGCGAAGCGGCAAACGAGATCTGGGTAATCTCCGCCTTGCATCATGGGATATGGGGCTGCCTCGAGCTGGTGGAAGTGACTTTTGAGCTTAGCAAGTGCCGAGTCAGAGCCGAGGATCGGCTCCGAACCCATCCAGCAAGAATGAAGGCGAGATTGACAACTTAACATCAATGTTTTATGACATTTGGCTGGTTTTCCAGCACTTGATAATAACCCAATACTGAAATATGTAAAAGTAAGTAATGTCTTTCGGCTTTTCCAGGTTAGGCGTCACCACAGCAGAACGCCGGTCCGCTTATGATTGGCAGTAGATTTTTGCAGTGCTGAGGTGCCAGCCTGACGCCCAACCTTCAAAGAAGGCACACCCACACACACTCGCACCTACCTGCATGTCTTGAAACATCACTCAACTGTGGGGAGGACATGCAGACTCCACACAAAAGGCGCTTCAGCCGAGAATCAAGCTGGAGAACCTCTTGCTGTGAGGTGGCAACGCTAACCGCTGCACCACCAAGGCTCCGAAGCAAACAAAAAAGACTAAAAAGTGGAAGACAATTTAGGTTACAGCACAGTCCTCAGCTATTATGTTCCTATTATACTAAGTGTATATTTTAGAACTTTCACACAAATAACACTTAAAAATGGTTTACATAATTTAACAGATTGTGATATCAATAAAAACTCACCTCTGCTCTTTGTTCATATACTTCTGGTTGATTAGGCTCTAGACTAATTACTCTGCTCAATTCGAACAACGCAAGTTCAGCATTCTTGATATCCTTTAAATATAAAAGGAAAGCCAAAGGACATGAAAACAACTGAAAGCTTTACCTGACCTTTCAGTAGTTAAATGACTTGGTACAAAAATACTACTTTTCACTAACAATTCTTCCAAAATACACATCTATATTGTCACTAATCTTTATGCTTAAAGGATTACTTTTTTGCCTTTTGCATTCATTGCACCACTAAACTCCAGGCCCTACTTGCCAAAAGCAATCCATCTAGTTTCCTAGTTTTGTACAATAGTGAATGGTTTCTCAACATGATCCACTGTCAGATGGGTCATCTGGAAGAAAGAAATCTCAACACTTCTCTGTGTAATATCTTGGACCTCCTGCAGTGGAGGCCCATGGGATATATGCAAATGGCCCCTTACAGGCATACCAGTGCTTCAGCTACATGGCTTCTCAATGCCCGTGACTTTTTGCTTTTTAAGTCATTTGGGTACATTCGGGCTAACAGTGGGGTTTGGTTTCATTGGCCTGAATGCTCTAAAATACTTAAAACAAAGTTATGGGCATTCAAAAGCCATATAACTGAAACAGTGGTCTGTCAATAAAAGGTCATCTGCAAATATCCCATGGGCCTCCACTACATGATGTTTAAGGTATTGCACAATGAAGTCTCTTGCCTGGCTGGGTCTTTCTTACAATTTATATTGAATAGTTTGCCTGTGTGATCCTTTTAGCCTTTAGTTTGAAAAAAAGAAATCTTGAGACACTTGTCACTAGATAATAACATAAGACTTAGCCGCTTCAGTAGTGTAGAGGAATAAAGCTCTGACTATGGCCCAGGTAATGTGGATGGGATTAGCAGGGAGGGATGGTAGTGCCCTTATGGGGGGGGGGGTCATCAATGACACTCCCAAAGGGGAGGTGTGGTCCAAATAGAGAAGTTGTCCTTAAAAATATAGTGATGAATGCGGGGGAGGGAAAGTTGGCAATCACTTAAATCCTTGGTAAGAAGATGGGATAGCAGGCCTCCACCCTCCAGGATGTCCTTTGGTTCCTAGCTGGCCCCATAAATTCAGGAATTAGATCATGGGTTAATTGCAGTGCCGGTAGACCCAGCATAGAATGTTAAGTCAATGGGAAGGCTGCTAGAATGACAGTGTGTGTGTGTGTGTGGGGGGGGGGGGTAGCCCTCAGTTTGTCATAATACCAGAGTCAAGATTTTGCACGTCAGCTGCTGTCGCTGGCTGATGTCAGGTCATCTGAGCTATAAAAGGAGAGAAGGTGATGCCATTACCTCAGTTTTTCTTGCCTTAACCAACCAAAGATGTCCAATTTTAATAATTAGTAGTAGTCCTGGGGTCAGAGACCCCCACAGAAATGTGTTTCTCTCTAAGAAAAGCAGATATCAGGGGAAGGAGGGAGACTGCAGCAGTGAACACACTCTAACATCTACATTTATGGTGAGTGTACACAACTGTACTATGTTCTTAGTGTTTCACTGCTGCAGTCCTAACCACTGGGAAGATTTCCAAACCTGAGGAGAAGGGTGGAAGATTAACAGAAACCTAAGAGTGGGTGAGCATGCCCTGCAGAATTGCAGAGGAAAACCCAGCCCTAGCTTTTGAGAGTAGGTTCAGATGGTAATATTTGGTGAAGGTGCGGACTGAAGTCCATGTGGCAGCTTTCAGGATATCCTTGGTGGGTGCCCCTCTAAGGAATATTGTGGAAGTAGAGGTTGCCCTAGTGGAATGGGTTCTGATGGTCCTAGGGAGTGGTTTTCCATGTAAGGAGTAGCAAAACTGGATGCAGTGTGCAATCCATTTGGAAATGGTCTGTTTGGATATTGGTTTCCACTGTGCCCCTGTTTTAAAGCTGACCAAGAGCTGGTCAGTTTTCCTGAATGTCTTTGTACGATCCAGATAAAATCTGAATTGCCTATGCACATCCAAAGAATGCAGTATCCTTTCCCCCTTGTTCTGAGGTGTGTTTGGCAGTGGGATATCCACATCACATATTAATTAGTTGGCAAATACTAATTGGCTTGTAGTGATGTGGGTAGAGTGAATCCTGTAGCTTGTGTACAGTGAGCTTTGAAGGTGTTTTGTACTCTAGATCAGCCATGCAGTGAATACTCAAGAGTTCAAATCACAATTGTTTTATTTCTTTTGTTAGCTTAGTTAGTCAGGGTGAGCAGGCAGCATGTCAGCAGAGGAGTATGGAAAGCTGACAAGGAGCCAGCTGGCGCAGATGTGCCAGGATAGGGGACTGGTAAATGGAAACTTGACTAAGGCAGACCTGACTGCAGCCTTGGTTACAGCTGCATCAGAAAATAGCAACCAGGAGGACAATCAGACTGGCAGCAGAGATATAATTCCCTCAGAGAATGGACAGCTCAACCTTTCTGCAATGAACTTAAAAATCCAGCTGGAGCTAAAGAGACTTGAGTTGGAGGCCAGGCGTTTGGAAGCAGAAGCAGCTGAGAGACTGAGGAGTCTACAGGCTGAGGAGAACGAGAAACTGTTCAGTCTGGAAGATGAGGAAAAGGGAAGGCAGAGGCAGCATGAGAAGGAGATGCTGACTCTTCACCAGAGTCATGGAGGTAATGAGGAAGGGAGTAACTGGACCCCAGAAGCACAAAAGGTCCGTAAATTTCTTCTGCAGTTTAAAGAGGGGGATAATTTTGATAGTTTCATTCATATGTTTGAGAGGGTATGTAAACAGTATGAAGCTGACCAAGGGCTCAGGGTACGGTTCCTGACCCCCTTACTCCATGGTAAAGCTGTAACTGTTGTTTCTAAAATGTCTAATGTTGCATGTTTTGATTATACTGCTGTAAAGAAATGTCTTTCAGAACTGTTTAAGCTAACACCTGAAACATATAGGAAAAAGTTTCATGAGCATAGCCGCAAGGCAGATGAAAGTGTGTGTGAATATGTTGCTGAATTGAGCACTTATTTCCATAGGTGGGTGAGTGGATGTCAGGTCACCACTTTTGAAGGGCTGGCAGACCTTTTGGTGAGGGAACAAGCCCTTAGCACTTTGCCTGTGGACATGAGGATCTGCTTAGCTGATACACAATGTGGCACTTCAGATGAGCTGGGGAAGAAGGGAGACCTATACCTGGCAGGCAGGGCAGGCCTGCAAAGGAAGGGGACCCCCAGTACTTCTCATGGGTCTGAAGGAACCTATAGTAGGCAGCACAGCACAGACTGCCCCAACAGCATCTGCCAGTAGCAGGGGAAGCCACTAGTCCAGGTACACGTCAAGGAGCTAGGGTTAAATGTTTTGAATGCAACCAGTGGGGCCATGTGGCATACAGGTGTCCACGGAGGCAAGGTGGGAAACCAAAAGTGAGGGAGCCAGTAAGTGAGAATGACAAAATGCCAATAGTAGGTTGTCTTGAGACAACAGGGGTACTAAACTACAATCCTGTAGATGTCCTGAGAGGGAAGGATTTGGATGAGGCAGTACCATGTGCTTATGCAGTTACACGCGGTCAAGCTAGGAGACAAGCATGTGTGTCTGGTAGCCTGGGGGAGACCCAGACAGACTGCATACTTGCAGCCAGTACTGGTGAGGTGGTTACTTCAGGGAGGGAGGTACCCTGTAGCAGTGAGCCTGAAAGTAAGCCACAGCTGCTTGTGTGTACTGATGGTCCCTTGAATAGAGTGACTGCAAAGGTAGAGGTGAGTAGTAGTACCCAGGCTGACAGTGAGGTACCACTGTCAGAGGATGCCAGACTTCCTGTGGAAGGGGAGCTGGGAAGGGTTACAAGGAGGGAGTTGAGATAGGCTCAAGCTCTCAGACCCCACAATGCAAGGCCTGAGGCGGGTAGCTAGGGAGGCACTTGATTCTCAAGGAAAGAGGGAATCTGTATACTGGGACAAAGGGTTACTATACAGAGAGTGGACCCCTGAGGGAGGGCTAGAAGGTGAGAGAGTACTGCAGTTGGTAGTACCTACAGCCTACCATCTGGCGCTTTTAGCCATAGCCCATGACATTCCCTTTGCAGGTCATATGGGCATAAAACGTACAAAGAGGCGTATTATGCAGAACTTCTATTGGCCTGGGATTTCCAGAGATGTAACAGGGTACTGCAGGACCTGTGAGCAGTGCCAAAAGGTAAGCAAGGCAGGAGACAAGGTGAGAGCTCCTTTGATGCCTTTGCCTGTGATTGAGAAGCCATTTCAGAGGTTAAATATGGATATTGTGGGTTCTCTGAGTACCCCAAGTTCTACAGGGAAAAAGTATATCCTAGTGGTAGTGGATTATGCTATACGATACCCTGAGTCAGTGGCTTTGTCCTCCATTGAGGCAGAGAATGTGGCAAATGCTTTGTTAGAGATTTTCAGCAGGGTAGGTTTCCCAAAAGAAATATTGACTGACAGAGGTGCCAGTTTCATGTAAGAGCTGCTGGCTTGTCTGTGGAAGTCCTGTGGGGTGAAGCACATGAAGACCACCCCCTACCATCCCCAGACAAATGGTCTTGTTGAGAGGTTAAACTCTACAATCAAGTCCATGCTACCGGCATTTGCAGATCAGTTTAAGAGGGAGTGGGACAAATATTTGTCTCATCTGTTGTTTGCTTACAGAGAAGTTCCCCAGGAATTCACAGGTTTTTCACCCTTTGAGTTGCTGTATGGGCATAGGATGAGGGGACCTCTAGATTTAATTTGAGATGTGTGGGAAGGTGAGTGCGAGTCTCACAAGGAGTCTGTTGTGGCATATGTCCTAAACCTCAGGAAAAGGCTCAGGGAACTCATGGGCTTGGCCCAGGAAAACCTGGCAGAAGCCCAACAACAGAAAAAGGTGTGGTGTGACAGGAATGCTCGAGCTAGAGTATGTGCTGTGGGGCAGCAGGCAATGGTTCTCATTCCTGTCAGACGCAACAAACTGCAAGCAGCTTATGAGGGACCGTACAAGGTGGTAAGAAAGGTAAGTGAAATCTTAAAATGATACGGAGGCCCTTGTGCTGAGCATTTGCAGTGGATTGTAGGAGGAGTCTGAGGGAGATCTGGGGACTGATCTCCTCAGTGTGGCTCGGGCTGACACCTCAGTGGAAGGGGTACCAATATCCCAGCAGATATATCCTACCCAGGTTCGAGAAATCCAAGCAGTGTTGCAGGAATTTAGGGACATGTTCAATGGGAAACCAGGGTGCACCCACCTGGTGCAGCACCAGGTGGATACAGGACCCCAAAGGCCTATTAGGCAGGCCCCTTATAGGGTGCCTGAGAGTCAGACAGACCCTGAGGGAGAAGGTAAAGGAGATGTTGGAATTAGGGGTGATTCAAGAGTCCAACAGTCCCTGGGCCTCCCCAGTGTTGCTGGTGCCAAAGAAGGACGGCAGCACTAGGTTATGTGTGGACTACAGGAAATTAAATAGTCACACAGAGTCAGATGCTTACCCCATGCCTAGGACAGATGAGGCCCTAGAGCAGCTGGGTGGGGCTAAGTATCTTACAACCACTGATCTACCAAGGGTTACTGGCAGGTGCCCTTGACTCCCAGTGCTAGAGAGAAGTCTGCCTTTGTGACTTCTTTCGGCTTGTATGAGTTCACAAAGATGCCCTTTGGGATGAAGAATGCCCCAGTGACTTTCCAGAGGCTGGTAGATCATATCCTAGTAGGAGCCGGAGGGTTTGCCCTTGCTTACCTAGATGATATTGCCATCTACAGCCATTCCTGGCCAGAGTACCTGCAGCATGTCTGGGAGGTGCTGGGCAGACTACATAGAGCAGGGTTGACCATTAAGCAGAGTAATGTCAGGTGGGTATGGCAGAGGTCTCCTACCTAGGACACAGAGTGGGGAGTGGTAAGATAAGGCCAGAACCTGCCAAAGTGGAAGCCATTCAGGCATGGCCTGCACCTGTTACTAAAAAGCAGGTGAGGGCATTTTTAGGGGCAGCAGGGTACTACAGAAAGTTAGTTCCCAGTTACAGTACCATAGCTGCTCCCCTCACAAACCTGACAAGGAAGAACAGGCAAGATAAAGTAGTGTGGACCCCAGCATGCGAGCAGGCATTCCAGAAGCTAAAAGAAGCTTTGGGAGGACCACCTGTGTTAGCCAGTCCAGATTACAGCACAGAATATGTTCTGCAGGTGGATGTTTCGAACCATGGTGTGAGGGCTGTACTTAGCCAGATTTCTTCAGAGGGAGAAGAGCACCCAGTGGTTTACCTCAGTCATAGGTTCCAACCCAGGGAGGAATGCTACACAGCTGTAGAAAAGGAATGTCTAGCCATAGTGTGGGCACTGCAAAAACTTCAGCCTCATCTGTATGGTAGAAAATTCACTGTTATGACAGATGACAACCCTCTAACATGGTTAAACAGAGCCAGTCAGCAAAATGTCAAGTTGCTAAGATTGAGCCTGGGGTTGCAAGCATATGATTTGCCAGTGCAGCACCACAGTGGGAGTGGCAATGCCAATGCAGATGGGCTCTCAAGACAGGGAATGGGGAGAGGTACACTCAGACAGACCTAACCCTCTCAAGCGTTTCTCAAGTGTTACTTGAAAAAATAGTGTGAGTTCTCCGGGGGGGTGGGGGGTGAAGATTGGTAGAGAAGGGTGAAGGCTGCCAGCTTAGCCAGATAGAATTGTGCAGATAATTCTGGGCATTTGTAAATATAAATGTAAACTACAGGCTTGTTGTCCAAAATGTAAAGAAATGCTGTTACAAAAATGTGGCAACAGTGCTCTCTACTGACCCAGTACAAGCACGTGGTGACCCTTTCAAGTGGACAATGGTGCCGAAAAGTCTAGATGAAGAAATTCTTTCTATTGTTCTAACCAAGAGTTAAATGCTAGATTTGAACATGCAAGTGTATTTTTATTGCTCTGTTCCTGACCAGCTGCAAGATAACAAAAGGGAGATGTTAAGAATGTAACTGTAGTTAATGTGTAGCCTGGGAAAACCAGGAAAGTGTAAAAGATGATGTAATGTTTTAGCAGAACTGCAGTTTTAATTTAAACAGTGAGAACCAGAGATTATTAAGCATTTTTGTCTGACTATCCAACTCACAGCACTGCCTGTGTAAGTAAGTTACTTTAGAAGTATGTTTTCTTGTAGCAATAGCTAAGAATTAGATAGTTTAGACCAAGTGTTTTTCTGTGATGTCAGAACTGTACTACTGATTTATTTTAAGTATTTCTGTGTGATCTCTGAACTCTTGACTAGCACTGATTGTGTAGTAGAAAATATTGTCTTGTGGTTTTAATTATTTAATATTAAATATTTTAAAACCTTTTACCTGTGGCTGGTTTGTGTAAAGATAATTTAAGGTCTTTAGAGTACTTGTATGCAAGTGACTTAGTAAACATGGAAGTCTCGGTGTGGTATTTGCTTTCCACAGGCGAGACAGTTATTGACTTTTTCGGACATTGATTATTGCAAGAAAAAGGAAGGATCCCCAACGGGGTACTTAGCTTTAGACATTTTCAGCTGAAGTTCAAAACCTGGAAACAGCTGATTGGCACTGTTGCAAATTGTTTCTACTATGGGCTCCACGGCAAGAAAGACTGAGGTAATGGTGTTGCCTGCTCTCCTTTCATAGCTTGGACGACCTGATGTCAGCCAGCAAGTGACAGCAGCTGATGCACAAAACCTTGACTCTGGTATTTGGACTGACTGTGGGCTACCACTGCATTGATAAAGTATAGTTGTGTATACTTACCATAAATGTAGATGTTAGAGTGTATTCACTGTTGCAGTCATTACATTTGGGGTAATCTGCTGGTAGATTGCCCTCAGTCGGCCTGAATAACAAAGTCTTGGGTCCTGCGTCGGTTGCTGTCTCCTCCTTCCATGATGTCAGGGGTATAAAACATGCAGCAGATGCCATTTTATTCAGTTTTTCTTGCCCCAGATGTCAGGTGCCCCTCCAAATGGGGAGCAAAAATATATATGTAACTAAACAGTAAATAAATAATTGCACTTTTAGAAACAAACTTTACCTTCAACTAAAAGCAAATACACCACAAAGGCTTTTGAGTATAGTGAAGGAAAGAAAAGGTACAGAAAGGGGGATGCTGGGTGGGTAACCTGGACTGCAACAGTGAATACACTCGAACATCTACATTTATGGTAAGCGTACACAACTGTACTATGTTCTTCGTGTTTCACACTGTTGCAGTCATTACATTTGGGTAGAATCCCAAAGCTAAGGATGAGAGGATGGAACTAAACAGCATTAGGAGCGGCTATAAGGGCCTGCAGGACTGCAGTGGCAAAGCCTGCCCTGGATTTGGAGAAGAGAGGTAAATGATAATGCTTTGTGAAGGTATGAACAGAGCTCCAAGTAGCAGCTTCCAGAATGTCTTTGGCTGGGACCCCTCTGAGAAAAGCCGCTGAAGTAGAGGCAGCCCTGGTGGAATGTGATCTGATCTCCTTGAGCACCGGTTTACCATGGTGCAAACAGCAGAAACGAATGCAGTGGCTTATCCATTAGTCTGCTTTGATATAGCCTTCCCCTCTGACCCTGCAGCAAATGCTACCAATAGTTGCTCAGACTTTCTTAGAGATTTGGTCCTATTTAAGTAGGATCTCAGTTGCCTGTGTACATCCAATGAATGCAGAATCCACTCCCTCTTGTTCTGCAGATCTGGGTAAAATGTTGGCAGATGAATGGTCTGGTTAAGAGCCACACTGGATACCACCTTAGGCATAAAAGAAGGACTGGTCCTGAGGGACACCCTGTCCGGGTAAAATATAATAAAAGGCTCCACTGCCATGAGAGCCTGTAGTTCTGAAACCCTTCTTGCTGAAGTGACTGCCAAAAGGAAAGCTGTTTTCCAAGACAGAAATTTTATATCCGCAGTAGTTGCTGGTTCAAAAGGAGGCAGGGTGAGTCTTTCCAGCACAAAATTGAGGTCCCATGCAGGAGTTGGTGCTCTTCTGGGTGGCATTAAGTTTCTGACCCCTCTAAGACACTGTTTAAGCAGTGGATGAGAAAATAGTGGAGGTTCTGTGTTCTAATGAGCCAAGATGGCAGAGGCATGGATTTTTATAGAAGAATAAAATCTGAGGAATATTGGACTTTACTGTGTCTGTTCCTTGTGCTTGGTTCCAAGCACAGAATCTCTTCCATTTATCAGCATAAGATTTTCTAGTACTAGGCCTTCTAACTTCCAAAATGACATCCATCACAGATTTACTGAGAGGTGTTGTTTGAATAATTAGTTGATTAGCCATGCTGCAAGATTCAGAGTTTGGAGCTGAGTGTGCAGAATTTGACAGTTCTGCTGAGACAGTAGATGAGTTATTTGAGGCAAGTACCATGGAGAAAGGTGAGACATATTCCTTAGAAGCAGGTACCAGTGCTGGCGAGGCCAGTCCAGAGCAATTAGGATCATTTTTGCATTTTCCTGTCTGACTTTTAGTAAGACCTTGGAGAGTAGAGGCAGAGGGGGAAAGGCACAGACTGACAGGTTTTTCCAGCTGAAGGATAGAGCATCCACTTTCCATGCTTTTTTGTGATGAGTTCTTGTGCAGAATTTGTCCAACTGATAATTTTGGGGAAAGGTAAATAGATCTATGTCTGGGATCCCCCATTTCTGTGTTAACATGCTGAAGATTTGTGGATCCAATTTCCATTCGTGCGGGTCCATAAGATTTCTGCTTAGGTCGTCTGCCAGAGTATTTTGCTTTCCTGGCAGGAAATGAGCTTGAAGATGTATTTGGTAAGTCAAAGTTGTGTTCCACAAAGCCATGGGGGGGTAGGAATTTTCCCCCTTTTTTTTTTT